>NW_015506421.1:14617-17578 GCF_001515645.1 Sinocyclocheilus grahami | reverse complement strand
GGTGAGTTAGCAAGTCCATAAGGCATGACCTGATATTCATAGTGCCCCATAGTGGTGAGGAAGGCAGTTTTCCATTCGTCTCCCTCTTTGATCCTAATCAGATTGTATGCACTTCTTAGGTCAAGCTTGGTGTAGATGGTGGCTTCACGGAGTTGTTCGAGGGCGGATGGAACTAATGGTAGTGGATAGCGAAATCTTATGTTGTTGAGTCCTCTGTAATCAATGCAGGTTCTTAATCCTCCATCCTTCTTTTCGACGAAGAAAAACCCTGCGGCGGCTGGTGATGTGGAAGGACGGATGAAACCTGAGCTCAGGGCTTCCTCGATGTATTCCTCCATGGCCTGGCTTTCAATTCTGGATAGCGGGTAAACCTTAATCTTGGGTGGCATGGCGTTAGGAAGTAAGTCTATTGCGCAATCCCACAGTCGGTGGGGTGGCAAACGTGTGGTCTTGGTCTTGCTGAACGCTTCTGACAGGTCATTGTAACAAGAGGGAATGTTCAGTATCTTGTGGGTCGCTGGGCTTTCGATGCTGGTTGCGAGACATGGTTGGGGCTGTGTAGCAAAACAGTGATTAATACAAAACCTGGACCACTGGGTTAGCTCACCATGATGCCAGGAGATGCCAGGGTCATGAATCGATACCCAGGGGTATCCGAGGATGATTTCATGTTTAGGGGAGCCGACAACGTACAGGGTAATGGACTCTTGATGGAATAAACCAACCTGGAGGGAGAGAGTTCTTGTTTGTTGAGTAATTCCTTCTCCAAGGAGTGTGTCGTCAATTGCTTTAATCTTGATCGGGGGGGTGCAAGGTTGAGTGGGGAAATTATATTTGTCAACAATGCTCTTGTTTATTAAGTTCAGGGCAGCTCCCGAGTCGATCATCGCTGTGAATTCAAGAGAGACATTTTCAGTCTTAATTGTGACGGGGAGTATGAATGACTTATTACTTAACAGTGAGAAAGTCTCAATATTCACCCTTGAAGCTGCTTGGGGCTTGTGTGGACATCCAGGGCTGCGGTGGCCTGCCTCACCACAGTAATAGCATAAATTAAGCTGCCGACGCCTTGTTCTTTCCTCCTCAGATAATCTGGAGGTACCGAGTTGCATGGGTTCGTTGCCGTCGGTTGGAGTTAACAGCTGAGAGGGACTTAGTGGCTCATGATGGAATCCTCTAACTCTTCTTCTTTTCGGGACCTGTCTCATCAGGTTATCAATCTTAATGGTTAGCATTACAAAGTCAGAAAAAGATAGACCCTCTCCTTTACAAACAAGTTCAGATTGCAGTTCGAGGTTCAGGCTTTGCTGAAAGATCGCCTTAAGAGAAGTATCATTAAATCCACTTTGAGCGGTGATTGTTCTGAATTCTACCCCGTACTCAGCAGAGGTGCAATTACCTTGTGAGATATTTAATATATGAGTAGAAATGCTCTTGCCCCCTGCGGGATATTCAAACACCTCACAAAGCTGTTGAATGAAATAATCTACAGAGGTTTTGAATCTTGGATCTGTGTCCCAAACAGCAGGCGCCCTTAACAAAGTCATCAGAAATGCACATTTCTTCCCATCAGACTCAAATTTATCCCCTTGATGATCAAAATAGATCCTTGCTTGGCGAACAAAGCCTCTACACTGTTCGGCCGTGCCATCAAATTTATCATGTAGAGCAAAGCTTACCATTTTCGGCGTTGGTGCGGGGAGCGATTGGATGCAATGAGTTAGATGTTCATTAACTGCTTGAAGGTTTATGAGTTGTTCCCGGTAGCCCTTTAATATCTCACTTTGATAGGCAAATGCTGTTTGCAGGTTAGAAACTTCCGCTGGATTCATTGGTGGCGAAGTATTCCGTAATGAGAATGCTGTGGCTGAGTCTGAATCCATTTGCGGGAGTTTATTGAGGACAGTTTCAGTGAACAGGAACGTCAAGGCAGGCAGAAGGTCGAAACCAGAATGACAATCCAATTTAACAACACTTACAGGGGCAATCCAGAAGGCTAGAGTGAAGAGGCAGGCAAAAGGTCCAAACACACACATCCGTCTGATCAGGCAAACTAAGCAAGGGGAATAATCCAGGTAAACGTTAGGTCGGTAAACAGGCAGAATCATACACTGAACAGGCAATCAGAATCACAATAGAGAATGCTTGGTAAGGCAGGTTTAACTTGCAATACTTCGCGATGAGCATGAGCACAGTCTCTGGCTATAAAAGGAACCAAACAGGACTGGCAATACTTCGCGATAAGCATGAGCACAGTCTCTGGCTATAAAGGAACCAAACAGGAAATGAGTGTAGAGGAAGCAGAGGGAGTGGAACACACTCAGTACTCGGGTGAGGGCTCCCTCTGCTGGCTTGGCATTACAGTAGTTTATTTAGAATACATATAACTATCACATAAAATAACTCATGGGAGTGTGTGCATCACATGGTCTTAGCTGTGGTCCAGGTTCTTGTGCAGACAGGAATCCCCATTTCCATGACCAAGTGGGCTGCTTTGCTTTGGCTCTCTTTGCAACAGGTTCTTTTGCACTGTTATTCTCACATCTGAAATTAAAAAGTAAGCATGCTGTTTACACAAACTACATTATTAACATTATTGTGATGTTCACTGATACTAGTACTAATTTATCGTCATTACTCCATAAGACACGGGTATAACACATTCAAAATATTTACACCAGAGCAGATATTCATGAACAGAAGCTTAGTTACATTCATAAACACAAGCATGCTTTGTATGTAGGCCTATACAATCAAAAAACTATAGTTATAAATATATATGGCTATATTCGTGAACAGAGAATATCCTATCACAAGTTTTGACTAATAATTCTTACTGACATTATAACTCATATTACTTTTATATCGTATTTCCGTCTGTTATAGAACATAAAAAAACATCCTGGCATCGTGACATTTAGATGCTGTGAATGAAACTTCATAATGTTTCACTTGATTATA
>NW_015506421.1:12637-14573 GCF_001515645.1 Sinocyclocheilus grahami | reverse complement strand
TGTGAGAAAACTAATACAAGTAGGTTAATAAAAAAGACTTACTCATGTTTATGATCACTGCTGGATCAAGCCGCTGCATTGTTTTTTCCTGAGGTAATCCAAAGATTCTTGAGGTGAATTCTGTCTTATTCCTCTCAGCATGACACGAACAGTAAAATAAAAAAAACTTGAGGGCTTGCTGCTTTGTTTGCTGTGATGTGGGCGTTTACATGCCATGCGCTTCACATGGATGATTATAATATCTATAGCGCACTCAGTGCGTGGGCGTGGTCGCATTAGATATAATGAAGGGAGATGTGAAAGACTGGACATCGTGTTGGTTTCATATGATTACTTTATCACAGAATATTTGCTTTCGATAAGACTTGCTTAGTGTAAAAGTAGACATGTCAAGCTTTCTATAGATATATCTCTCATGTCTCTTTGTTGAGTATTTGCTGAGTTACAGTTCATTTTAATGACGCGTTTCTAAATAAAGATCACGCAGACCAAGGCGGCAGACAGCGCACCATGTTTGTTTTCTTTATTTTATAAATGCACAAAGTTTTGTTGTTATTATGTGTGTATACAGATAAAAGTAGACAATTTACAGATTTGATTGATGTATTGCTCTAATCTGTAAGATCAAAACTGAAAGTGTAATTTAAGTTCTTTTCAGTGTTATCAGGAGAAGATGCCACAAAACGCGTATCCGCGTTAGTTGACCCCACAGGGTTAAGCCCAGGGAGGGCTCCTGTTTCCCCGTCTCCAGTGTCGGCTCCAGCCCCAAGACTCACTCCAGTGCCAGCTCCTTGAAAGCACTTTGCTGTGCCTGCTCCTCCAGAGCACCCTCCAGTGCCAGCACAATGTAAGCGCTATCCTGATCCCCAGTACCGCCCTGGAAGGGCTCCAGATCCTCAGTTCCACCCAGGAAGGGCTCATGTCCCCGAGTTAGGCCCAGGGTGGGCTCCTGCTCTGTCTGCTCCGCCATGTAGGTCTTCTGCTCCGTCTGCTCCGCCCTGGTGGGCTCCTGTTCCGTCTGCTCCGCCATGGAGCTCTGCTCTGCCGGCTTTGCCTCAGTTCCCAGTCTCTCCATTTCTACATGGACCTGGCCCACCGTCCCTCCCCCTGTTCCGCCTCCGCTCCACCACACTCCTGGATGGTATTGTGTTCAAATATCCAAAGACTGGTAAGGAAGATGGCAAAATATTAACTCCTAGCAAGGCAAATGACAGCTTTATAATCAGTCACATTAACTACCCAGCCGCTAGCAAATTAAACAGCCTACTTGCATTGCTTCATATCCACTCTGAAAACGTAATGATAATCTGATTTATAATTGCGTTGATGTTTGATGATTCGGATGTGATCTCTCCCCGTTTCAGGCAGCTAATCCAATTGTAGTAACGGGTTATTCCTTCAAAGGTTAGCTGGCTGCGGTAAAGTTATATAATTAATCAAAGAACTATTCTGTATACGGAACGCAGTTTGTCCCCTATTCGCAGGCATACACCATATGACTACCAGACCATGCAAATAACAAATTATTCATTGATAAGTAATCATTCTTCTTTTTGCACAAATCACCATTTCATTTGTTAACACATTCGAGGAAGGCTTTATGACCAAGCGGAATCCTCTGCCGCCTGGTCACTCCTGGTTCACAGCGAGCAGGACTCGCGCTGACTGCAATTCCCTTCACCGTCCGCGTTTTGATTTTGGCAAATCAGTTTGGGTGAATGCAAACAACGTGATTATCATGAGCACAACATCTAGCTAGGCAAGAAAACATGCAATCTACCTGAAGGATGACTTCTTCAGTGGTTTGTGGGTAATGTGTGTGAGATTTTTTGTATGACATTAAAATTCCCTTTTGAATAATTGTACATAAATACGTTAAGCAAACAAATGATTTTTTTTCTGAAAACCTTTTATACACCTTTTATATATATACTTA
>NW_015506421.1:10704-11460 GCF_001515645.1 Sinocyclocheilus grahami | reverse complement strand
AGTAAGAAAAACAACAAGAAAGTTGGATGAACTAGTTTCATATCTGATTTAGTTTGTAGATAGTGCACTTTGCTTTTGCAATAGTGTTTTAGTTGTGTAAGGTCATCCAAAGAAACTGCAGTATCTGCATTTTGGTGGTCAAAGGTCACATCAGTGGTCATGGTTTTTATCTATAACAAATTTCATTCTAAGAAGGCTTTAAAGGAATGCATTGCCACTAATCTACACACACATTTTTTACCTGGCTGATGTAAAAACTTTAAAGGCATTTTTCTCAGTTTCAGTGTTTGTGTAGTTACTGCACTTTGCCTTTGTAGGGCAGTGTGCCCATCATCAATGTCTATACTCAACAGCCAGGGCAAATGGGATGGAAAAGAAAACCAACACAAGAAGGACCGAGAGGAAGAAAGCAGGCCTTATACTGGTTCTCCAGGAATGTGGACAATTTGGACATAACAAAAATTACTTTCCCGCCAATCCATGGCAACAGCCACCTCAGGTTGGAAGGGGGGAGAGTCTGGCAGCAGCCCTACCAGGGTCCATCTCAAGGCCCAGTAAACCCTTGGAGAGTTCCAAGTCAAGGATATTAGGGGTGCCCAGAGAATCCTACAGGGGAAAGTCAGCTTTCAATTTGAACAACTAATGCTGATCAAGAACCCATGCTGCAAATTAAAATAGAGGGAAAGACCACATCGATGTTAGTAGACACAGGAGCTGTTTATACTTGTGTAAATTCAAATTATGCCTTGCATCTCC
>NW_015506421.1:2131-4629 GCF_001515645.1 Sinocyclocheilus grahami | reverse complement strand
CGACGAAGCGGTGGAGGAATCTGCCGCACAGAAGCAGGCGGAGACGTCTCGACACATCCTGCCCCGGCGGTTGGCTGCTGCCTCCACCCCACCGCCGGCTGCAACCCCTCTGTCTGCTCATCGCCGAGGGCGTCCTCCTGCGGTCTCCACCTCTGCTCCAGCTTGGCCACAGCAGCAGCCTTCACAACACTAACAGATGCCTGCACTGTTGATTCTGAAGGCCTTAAGGCAGATTTATTTGACCCTGGCAACACGATTGCTGAAATATGATTGGATAAAAGCTCTAATATAAACATACACTGCTGGAAGCAGTGCAACCAAGAGAAAAGCTATGAAATGAAGAGAATAGACTCTTGGAAATAATTGAATACACATTCATGGAAAAATATATTACAACTAAATCAGTGATTCTGATAGTGTTTAGGCCAGCAGAGAAGGCTTTGCTGGCCCTGACGGTCCACCACTGGATTTACGACATCCTGTGTCTTGGGCCTTTCTGTGGAATTCAGTTCCTCGTGTTTCAACCATGTTCTTGATCAAATCTTAAATTGTCTGAATCAGGTCTGATACCCTACAGACCTGACATCACAGGGATGTCTATAAATTACCGGACACCGATTAGGCCAAGGGAAAAACTTTCAGTGACATTGAGGTAAGCAATTGTCTATTTAACCTATTTGTATATCTGATTTACACTGTAATAATATTATGCTGTTGGAAGAAAGAATAAATTATTTCAAAACAATAATTCATTAAATGGATTTTACCATGTGAGCCATATGAGAAGATAGCACAGTAATGTACACATGGATACTTCTAATACAAATAATTGCAGTAACAATATCAGTTATGTAATCTAAAACATAAAACAGGATTAGGAAATAATTTCCAAATCAATCAACCAAGCAAGCAAAACTGACAGACAGACAGACAAATAAATAAATAAATTACATCTCATTGAATTATAACTATAAATATAAATAAACAAATATATTACATCACATTGAACTATAACTATGAATATGGCACAAGATATGTTGAGGAAGCTGAGGGTGCCACAATATTTTAATGTGGAGCATTCCAGCTAGCAAACAGTGGTGGTTCTGTGTGGTAACTAGGCACACCTGGCCCATGATGTGCCTGACTCTGCGCATCCAGGTCATCAAGGATACGTAGCATCTCTATTTTGGCTCTGGTTTGTTCTCTTTTTCCCAGAGATCTCATTTGAGGTGCTAAACTTAGAAGGAAAAGCTCAGTTTCATCATGTTGTTTTGGTGGCACTGTTGGTGTTACTAAAAAGTCCATAAAATTTTCATTAATTTGTGTGTTCGGACTTTTTGGGTTGTCTCTTCTTTTTTTTCTGGGTCTCTGGGGCCGTTCTAGAACTTCTTCTCTTTCAGTCCGTGATGTCTCCGGTACTGGGCTTTCCTCTTCTGAAGTCATTTGTGTGCTGGCACAAGATATGTTGAGGAAGCTGAGGGTGCCACAATATTTTAATGTGGAGCATTCCAGCTAGCAAACAGTGGTGGTTCTGTGTGGTAACTAGGCACACCTGGCCCATGATGTGCCTGACTCTGCGCATCCAGGTCATCAAGGATACGTAGCATCTCTATTTTGGCTCTGGTTTGTTCTCTTTTTCCCAGAGATCTCATTTGAGGTGCTAAACTTAGAAGGAAAAGCTCAGTTTCATCATGTTGTTTTGGTGGCACTGTTGGTGTTACTAAAAAGTCCATAAAATTTTCATTAATTTGTGTGTTCGGACTTTTTGGGTTGTCTCTTCTTTTTTTTCTGGGTCTCTGAGGCTGGAACTTCTTCTCTTTCAGTCCGTGATGTCTCCGGTACTGGGCTTTCCTCTTCTGAAGTCATTTGTGTGTCTAAATCACCTTCATGGATCGACTCATTCATATAGTTTTCGAAATCCACATTACTGATTGTACTGGGGAAAAGACAGAGGGACACATTTTTTACTACCATTAAAGGGATAGTTCACCCAAAAATGAAAATTCTGTCATTAACTACTCACCCTCATGTCGTTCTAAACCCATAAGACCTTTGTTAATCTTCGGAACACAAATTAAAATATGTTTGATGAAACGACATGATGGTGAGTGATTAATGATAGAATTTTCATTTGTGGGTGATCTATCCCTTTAAAAGTCTACTTCAAGTCATACTTTAGTCATATGCACTCTTTATTACAAAGTTAATTTGAAGTGCATTTCTACAAATTACTACATTACTACAATTACTACATGTAGAAATACATTCAGGAAGGAAATCGCAGCAGCATATTTCCATTCCTGTTGATGCACTGCTCCAGAGCCACTTGGTAACTGCTGTCTTTTTTTCCACTTAATGTAGTTGTCTTGAAGTGACTTCCATCTTGTCCTGCACTCATTTTCTGTGAAGAGATAGAAATGAATTTTTATATTAATGTTTGTTTTACAGGTATCTGGCCTGACCTGGAAATTCAGTCAGAACGCTTGCCTTCCACTATC
>NW_015506421.1:0-2047 GCF_001515645.1 Sinocyclocheilus grahami | reverse complement strand
AGGAAATCGCAGCAGCATATTTCCATTCCTGTTGACGCACTGCTCCAGAGCCACTTGGCAACTGCTGTCTTTTTTTCCACTTAATGTAGCTGTCTCGAAGTGACTTCCATCTTGTCCTGCACTCATTTTCTGTGAAGAGATAGAAATGAATTTTTATATTAATGTTTGTTTTACAGGTATCTGGCCTGACCTGGAAATTCAGTCAGAACGCTTGCCTTCCACTATCATATGGGGAAGAGCACAGTGGCTAAAGCCATCAAGGACACATGTGCTGCAATTAACAGGCACATGATGGATACACACCTAGCAAGACCTACTTAGCAAGAGTGGAGGAATATTGCTTCAAAGTTTTCAACTACGTGGAATTTCCCTAACTGCATAGGAGCAATAGATGGGAAGCACATCCTCCTCTTTGCACCACCTCATTCAGGCAGCCTTTACTTTAATTACAAAAAAACATTCTCTGTAATATTATTGGCTGTGGTCGATGCTGAATATCGCTTCCGTCTAGTCCATATTGGAGAGTATGGACGGTCAAGTGATGGGAGTGTCTTTGCTGGCTCAGCCATAGGGCAGGCATTGGATGCAAAAAAGCTGGAGGTGCCAGATGATCAGCAGCTACCAGGAGCAGAGCACCTGGGGAACATGCCATTCAGCATTGTTGGGGATGCAGCATTCCCATTAAAAACCTACCTGATGCACAACTTAAAATGCCTTACCCTGGTCGAGACATATCCACACAACAACGCATCTTCAACTACAGATTGTCTCGAGCACGCATACACCCTGACAAAATAAACAGCCTTATTTTGTCAGCATGCCTCCTGCACAACTTTCTTCTCAAGCCAATGGAATTAGAGAGGTGGCTAAATACCAGTGCTCCAACTACTGGATCAATGGAGAGCATCTCTACTGCTGGTGGACCTCGTGGTGCAAGGGAGGCCTACACTGTTCGAGACAAATTCTGCTCTTTTTTCAACTCTGAAGGACATGTATCTTGGCAGAATGAAATGGTGTAATGGTCACTATAGTGTTGCCTTACTGACTTTACTTTAATAATTTATTTGATATTAGATTTGATCACTTCCTAGATATCTTATTCCTGCTTAGCTCATAATTTAGTCTCTGATTATCATTAGCATTCATATTAGACTAGATTGCCATTCATCAATTATTAGTGTTGTTTTGTATTATTATTAGTGCTGTGTTCAAAATATCGATACGACGATGTATCATCACAGAAATTTTATGATATCGATACAGCTGGCCCTGTATCGATATTGTGGCACGTGTGCAGCAGTGGACCATGCTTAATTTGTTTAAAAGTTTACAACGTTTAAAATTGAGTAGAAAAGTGCGAGGTTTCTAAAAAAGAATGAATAGAGCATATATAGGCTACAACAAGGTTCGCCACTCAAAGCGAACTTGCGGATGCATCGAGTATAAATCAGCCTTGAGAGTGTGTACGCATGTAGGGCTGGGTATCGTTCAAAATTTTTCGATATCGATACCGATACCTTGACTTCGATACCGGTTCCTGAATGATACTTTTTTCGATACCAATTTTATGAAATCAATTTTAACAAGATTACATTATCTAAAAACATAACTTTGGTTTTATTTTTCAGCTTGTTGATGTTTATACAAACTCAAAGACTCATCTCCTGAGCCACTGCACAAAGGAACAAAATGTAACCAACACAATAAATCAGTGCAAAATAGTTTTAATAAAGCTCAAATAGTCTTCAGTTTACACATCTGTTAGGCTACATTTACACTAGTTAGTGCTCATTTTAAAACGCATAGCTCAGACAGAATCATGATTTCTATTTATTTTCCACTGATTTACTGATGAGCATTAGCAGCTTCCAGCGCTGTCTGCTTGTGTTCTCTCTTCCATGATCGCTGCTCGGACTAAGAGGTAGCATATTTAATTTCAGCAACATTACATGGCCAAAACACACATTAGATGGAAGATCCGGATTTACCTATTTTCGTGACTTAGAAAAAACATTTTTGGGCCCCCTTCCCTATTAATATAATAGAC
>NW_015506420.1:288039-292221 GCF_001515645.1 Sinocyclocheilus grahami | reverse complement strand
ATGATTAATTATTCATATTTCCTCATGAGCTGATTCGTTACAAAGTATATGACATGTATGGTTTATTTAAACCGCAAAGGTTAAATATAAATTAAAATTATTACAACAGATGTGAAGGGAGAGGAGAATTTATACATGCGTCAGGTTTTTCGATGAAAAATATTTCCGCAAAGGATACACCTGTGTATCCTCGCTCATGAGTCCTCAGGAAGCCTCCTCGCTGTGCAACTAGAGAATTGAGATGTCCTTCAAGATGGCTGTACTCAATCGGTTTCCGGGTCATAGGATGAAGGAAACGAGGAGGGATATTGAGAAGCAACCCTAGTATGCCTAGTAAGAGCTTGATTAGCTGGTTCAGGTGTGTCTAATTGGAGTTGGAGCTAAACTCTGGAGGACAGTGTCCCTCCAGGACCGAGTTTGGGCATCCCTGCCATAGCTATCTCAAACCCTCTAGTGCAGGGGTTCTCATCCACTTTCCTGGAGAGTTTAGCTCCAACCTCAATCTGTAACTTTCTAGTGATCCTGAAGACCTTGATTAGCTTGTTTAGGTGTGTCCGATTTGGGTTGGAGCTAAACTCCACAGGAAAGTGTACCTCGAGGGCCAAAGTTGAGTACCACTGCTCTAGTTCCACCAACAGCTCAAAATGCATTTTTTGCATGACCTGATGGTACATGCACAGTAGGCACAGTGCCACCTAGTGGTCAGAACATATGAAAAACTTTTACTTGTAAATTTTGAACTGTTTGGCCAAAAGTCACAAGACAAGATAAAATTAACCTTAACCTACAGTATTTTCAGAATGATTGCAAGCCATTTGACTGCCATGTATCACATGTATGTGACACGTATGTGAGCTGTATTATAAATATCTGCTGAAATTTTAACTGAGTTACTAGGGCATGTACCTGTTTACTTAAAATTGATACGATCAGAGAGAAAATAACCATGCAACTGTCTGCTACAGTATTGTATCAGACAGCGCATTATAGACTTCCCAAGACACAATTTAATTTATTCTTTGTTATAGGAGAAGAAGAATTGTAGCTATAAACTTGTAAAATCATTTAAACCAACATGTTAGACTATAAGCTCCTGAAAGAGGTGCTTCCAGAAGTTGTAGATCCTCTTCTTAATATTAATTCATATGTCCCAAAATCGTTCAAACTGGCTGCATTTGATACTATCGACAACAACATTCTTTTAAATGGGCTCGAAAATCATGTTGACATTAGAATTGCATTGACAGTTCAAATTGTACTTATCTGACCATAATCAATTTGTAGCAGTAATTGAATCAACATCATATTGATCACAAGTTCAGTATGGCTAAGAATTTGCTTTTATTTACTATTATGCTGAAGATACTTAGTTCTATATTTCTTCACGGCTTGACAAAACATACCAGTTCACTAAAACAGAATGTATAGCTGACATATGTTCTCAAAGTCACTTGCAGAACAGTTAATTCATGCAGGTTAGATTATTGTAATGCTATACTGGGTGGCTGCCCTGTAGGCTTAATAAACACCAGCTGGTTCAAAACACAGCAGTTAAAGAGTTCTTACTAGAACCAGGAAGTATGATCACATTAACCCAATTTTGTCAACACTGCTCTGGCTCCCTTTTAAACTATGAAACTTGATGCTTATCTGAAGCCCTTGTTGGATTACAAATTTAAGAATCTGTTTAAAATATGCTGATACTATATTCTGACATAGCATCACATGAAAAACTAAGGTGAAGTACATTGTATTTAGCATTTAAGGTAAATTACATCAGACAAATGATTATCTTAAAGTGTAGCAAGAGGTTCCTGTCTGTTCCGGTTTCTCTTATTGTTAGTCAAATTAACCAAATTACTGAGAAAGTCACATTTTGTTTGTAATGGCTCTTGGTGCCTCCGCCCCAGACTTTGAGTAGTTATGCTGACTGGATTAGCACCTATGCATTTGAATGACACTGTTATGCTGATGAGATCAGGGCTGGAGAAATTCCGGTAACGGGCTGATTCCTGTATTGCATTTGCATGCTTTGTTTAGATTGTCGCCACCTCTACTGAATGAATCCCGCCCCCTTAAAATGTATATAAACTCTACTGTGCTGAGCTATAGTCAGACTTGGATGACTGCAGCGCACAGCGAGTCCTCAATAAAGAGTGACTTCTGTATGAAAGATATCCCAACGTCTCCTGGTTTCTGCTTCGACAAGGAAAAAGTTTCCTACACCCTTAATGGTTTAGCTCCTCAGTACCTGAGCAAGCTCGTCACATTATAGTCCTTCATGTCCACAGTTGAAAATACCTATAATACAAATGAACTGCAGGAATTAGATACTTTTCCTAGTGTTGTCCAGGAGGCAGACACAATTCAGCAGTATGAATCTAGATTAAACACTCATCTCTTTAACATGTCGTTTCTAAAATTCCAATAATTCAAATCTCAATCACATTTCAATAATGTACTATCTCGCTCTCTCTCTCTTTGCGTGTCGTACGCCTTCACACTAGAGTTTACAGTACGTCAAATACAGGTGCACTGCGCATCCTTTTAGATGAAATGAAAAATAGCGGAGATCATAGATGAAACTCTGAAGTGCTCAGTCAGTGTGTTCGGTGAGTGAAAATATATCTGTGCTAAACATATACTTGGCCTCCAACTCACACACTGGTGAGTAAAATCAAATAATTTAGTCATTGGCTAATATTAGACATCATTTAGTCGCCCAGAGTGAAGATTTAGTCGCATATGCGAGTGAGTTTGGGTTCCTTGCCACTGATGCCTTTTGGTTTGCTTCAAGGGCACACTTAATATTGTTGACTTGACTACACAGATACTACTGGCTAAGAACTGAACTGAGCTGGATGATTACATCACTGTTTCCCTCAGAGATGCTTTATAGATGAACTAAACCCATTCCATAATTGCACTTTACAGTAAACTGAACTGAATCAACAATGAACTGACTTCAACTAAATAATGACTTTTTACTATTGTGTTTAGTAAACGACTATTATCTTTATTTAGAAAACACAAAACAAGAACAAACATTAAACAACAAAACTGTTACAGTACAAGTATAACCAGTTATTTTCAGCAGTGCCTAAACTGAGCTGGGTAGGTGAGTTACAGTCTTTCAGATGGCACACATGACAGATCTCCAGTGTGGAATATTAACATGAGTATTTCAGGTGATCCCTGAGTAACGCAACCTCCTCTACTGCCAGTACATTGGTCCAAGATTTGTGTGCATTTAATAACTGACCTCTAACATTTGAACATAGAAAAAAATGCTTATCCTTACCTAAACCACATCAAATCAGTTTCAAGTTGCTGTGTTTGTACTTGACGAGTGGAGGGAAATGCACAGGCAACTACCACTCTGACTTTACCATTCTTCAGGTTTCAAAGGCCCAATGAGACTTTGAGCAGCTCTGCCATTTGTTCAGTCATAGCACCGTCCTCATCTGAACAGTGAAAAAGAATTATAGAGCCTTTAATATTATAGTGAAAAGCCAGATACATAACAACAACTGATAATATAGTAAAACCACCATAATTAAAGTTTCTATTTTAATTCATTAAATTCATTGGATTATCCAAAAAATATTTCAAATATTTTTCATTGAAATTACAGTAAAATAAACTATACAGAACTGCAATAAGATTTTGGTTATATGACCCACTACTACTAGAAAGGGAAGTTATTTTGAGGTTCATATTCTAAATTGTGACTAGGGATGCAGCGATTAACCGGTTTCGCGATTAACCGCGCTTTAAAATGTCACTGTTAATTAATCGTAAAGGTTCCGCTAAACCGAGTGTTTCTGTTACACGGAACGGAACTGTTGCAGCTTGCGCAAAATGAAAAAAGTTACACTAGCAGTGCAACGGCTTAATTTATGCATTAGATGAACTGTGACAGAGGGACCAAACAGCGAAGCTTTATTTCCACCAGAGAAATGCCTGTCGATAGCGTGGGACCATTTTGGGTACACCAAGAATGACCAGGGTGTCATTTAAATATTGCTGTAAAAAACTGCTGCTAAAGAGTGAATACATAAGGGATAATGCACGGCTGGCTGTACATTGAACGAAGGCAAGAACCACCTGACGCAAAGCTACAGCTCGTTAGCTCTGCATTCTGCCCGCTTCAGATCAGAAAGAGATGAAATAGTGTGGTAA
>NW_015506420.1:287654-287920 GCF_001515645.1 Sinocyclocheilus grahami | reverse complement strand
CTATTAATCTATTTTATTAATAAAAGTCACGGGGCAGCGTTCTCAAGAAGTTTGTGTCCTCCTGAATGTTTGTACACGTGCACAGCGCGATCTCCGATCTCACAAACCAAAATAATAGATATGATTTTCTCATGTAAAAGCATACGAATTATTATAAAGATTATTAAAATGAATACGTATGGATGACATTTTGATTACAATATTTCAGTTTATTTCCATCATTAGTAACAGTTTCCCCTGTGGGACAAATAAAGTTAATATTAGTC
>NW_015506420.1:249468-284144 GCF_001515645.1 Sinocyclocheilus grahami | reverse complement strand
ATATTGCTGTAAAAAACTGCTGCTAAAGAGTGAATACATAAGGGATAATGCACGGCTGGCTGTACATTGAACGAAGGCAAGAACCACCTGACGCAAAGCTACAGCTCGTTAGCTCTGCATTCTGCCCGCTTCAGATCAGAAAGAGATGAAATAGTGTGGTAAGATCACATTTATTTGAATTATAACATTTAGCTACTTGAATTAATTATGAGAGAGAGAGAGAGAGAGAGAGGTGTGTGACAGAGGTGTGTGACAGTTGCCTGTGTGAATTAGCCTACCTGCGTCTGTGCGCCTCTCCAGTAGGCTATTTTATTAATAAAAGTCACGAGGCGGCATGGGCAGCGTTCTCAAGAAGTTTGTGTCCTCCTGAATGTTCGTAGACGTGCGCAGTGCGATCTCCGATCTCACAAACCAAAATAATAGATATGATTTTCTCATGTAAAAGCATACGAATTATTATAAAGATTATTAAAATGAATACGTATGGATGACATTTTGATTACAATATTTCAGTTTATTTCCATCATTAGTAACAGTTTCCCCTGTGGGACAAATAAAGTTAATATTAGTCGTATATATTAATAATAGGCTACTTTATTAACTTTATTTACTATCCCTGTTGTAGTATTATTCATAAGTATAAACCAACAATATTTTTTTTCACCATGTTTCCAAATTCTCTACCCCAGGTCCAAAAGAAATGTAAAGAATGTACAAACTGAAAACATTAAATACTTTTGTGATCTATTTCCATTTGTTATTTTCAAAAGAGAAATACTGTCATGGATGTTTACAGAGCAGAGGTCACCTTTTTTTAATTCCAATGGGAGAGATTTGTCTTTTGTTTATTATTATTTTGTGCTGTATTGTTGGTTACGGTGTTATTTATTTTTCAAAAGTAAGCAATAAATAACACTTTAATATCTAAAGAGTGTTCATGTGATTTTATACATTAGTAATGTTGGGAAATGAATAAATGCATAATAATCGTCATAATCGTAAAACCGTGATTATTCCTCAGACAATAATCGTACCAACAAAATCTATAATCGTTGCATCCCCCCTAATTGTGACCTGTAGGTTTGATAGATGTTGTGTGCTGACACTCACCTCCATCAGTGGTCATGTCCTGTTCCAGTTTCAGCTTCTCCTGTCCCACACGGAGCATGCAGGCCTCAATCGAGTCTCTGCTGATGAGCTTGATCACCTGCACTGTTCTGCAATGCAAAAACATCATCATGAACCAGATTTCCTTCTTTATGGCGATCTCAAATTTCCTTTCAATTATACTAACCTGGTTTGCCCCATTCGATGACAGCGGTCCTCTGCTTGTTTATCATTGAATGGATTGCAATCAATGTCATGCAGTATCACTGTGTTTGCAGAGGCAAGGTTGATTCCCTGCCCCCCAGCCCGGGTCGACAGGAGGAACACAAAAATTTCAGGGTTTGTATTGTATTTGTCGATGAGACCAATCCTAGAGAAGCAAAGAGGGTTAAATTTGATTTGTTCAGACAGGCAGCTTCCTACTTGAATCGGTTTAGTTATTCGAGACTTGAAAAAAACTTTTGGGACATAACACCACACAAGTGTAGTGTGTACAGTAGGGGTGGAACAGTACACAGATGTCACGGTTCGGGGCATACCTCGGTTCGGGGGTCACGGTTCGATACGATTACAGTACAACAGGAAAAAATAAATAAATAAATAAACCATGCTCGGATTCTTTACATTTACTTTGAACAGACAGTAGTACAAATTACAATTTTCTCCACCTAGATGTGAAAATACTAAATATTATTACATTGTTAAAAATATATAATCTGCAGTACATGTATACATACAAGGAATACATTCTTGAAATATATTTGATTTAGTTTACAGATAAACAAGGGGGAAAAAACAGTGCAACACGTTACGTAGCCTATATATGCCGAGTTTAATTTGTGACAGGTTTAATTTGTTCACAGAAAGGAAACTCAAATGGCAGAAAGCGACATCCTATTTGTTTTCTTTATTTTACAAAAGCACAATGTTTTGTTTTCATTGTGTGCACACAAATAAAAGCAGACCTTTATACAGTGATGCATTATTAATAAGACAATAAGTGTTTAAAGTTGATTCTGCTGGTATAGACCATTTCAAAGACGTAAACAATAACAAAGGCGTTGGAACGCTACTGCGCATTTCAGGTAGCGCCATTTTTAAATCTCAGATCTGTCAAAACAATCATGTACTTTTTAAGTGTAGCGAAACGCAACAGTTGCGGTATTAAAATTATATATTTTTTTTAATAAACGGTTATTGGAATTACCCTTTAAATATGACTGAGGTGAAAACTTACAAAGAAATTTAAAAGTAGTCTTCCGGACGGCTCTGATTGATGCTGCGTGCGTGTACACGAGAGATGGCGGTAAATGCATATATAGATGCAATTAACTCCTTAACGGAAAGGTTGGGATCATTTGTTCGTACAATGGATTAAATCAGTCTTATGTTTGGTTAAACTGAAGCAAGACAAACAGTCACTTACGTACTTATCAAGGTTTGTCGCCAAGATGGCTGGGGAGGTTTTTAATGGACATATCACTTGCATTGCTGGGTCATGTATATCTACGCAAATATTCATTTTCATATTTATTTGTACAGCGCTTTTCACATTACATATCGTTTCACTGCAGCTTTATAGAACATGCATGTATATTACAACGCCAAATGAATGCTAGGATACTAAGCAATAAATGCCATTATTACTGATTTCATTCGTTTTAAAATGTGTGCTAAGTAGAATTCTCCTATGCTCATCAAGCCTGCATTTAATTGATCAAAAATACAGACAAAAACAGTAATATTTAGAAATGTTATTACAATTTAAAATAATGGTTACCTATTTTAACCCATTTAATCTCACTGGTCACAATAGTGACCGTAAAAAAAGGTTTTCGTTTATAAAGCTCTAAAAAAAACTTGGTTTTAGTGCACTTCCTGCAAATATGGAAAAAATAAATGGTGTCAATTAAATATGTGCAGTGTCACATGGTTAGTGCAAATTGTCACATGACCAGAGCAGTTTATTTCTTGTTTGCACCATGAGATGATGGCTCCATCAAAGCTGCAAAATGAGGGGCTAGTAAAGTATGTTAACAAAGATATGACAAAGACTTTTGGTACACATTTTTAGGGTGTCTAGTATTAATATATGAATTCACATATATTCAGTTTTGTTGAGTGTGGTCATAGAATGAGTAAACACTTTTCCAAAAAAAAGTACAAATTATTGATATTTCAAAGGAATACTAATGACCCATCATTTGGATATTTTCATGTCTGAGAAAAATTTGGGATTAAACGGGTTAATATGCTTTAAAGTGTCATTTATTCCTGTGATCAAAAGATATGACAAAGACTTTTGGTACACATTTTTAGGGTGTCTAGTATTAATATATGAATTCACATATATTCAGTTTTGTTGAGTGTGGTCATAGAATGAGTAAACACTTTTCCCAAATATTTTTACAAATTAATTCTTGATATTTCAAAGGAATACTAATGACACATCATTTGGATATTTTCATGTCTGAGAAAAATGTGGGATTAAACAGGTTAATATGCTTTAAACTGTAATGTATTTCTGTGATGCGCAGCTGTATTTTCAGCATCATTACTCCAGTCTTCAGTCTCACATGATCTTCAGAAATCATTATAATATGCTGATTTATTAGCAGTGCTGGAAATTGTTGTGCTGCTTAATATTTCTGAGATAATTTTAGGATTTTTTTAAGAATAAAAAAAACGGCATTTATTTAAAATAAAAAAATGTTTTGTAACAACATGCACTACTGTTCAAAAGTTTGGAGTCAGTTTTTTGTATTATAATATTAATACATTTATTCAGCACATTTGTTAAATTTATTTAAAAAAGTGATAATGAAGACATACTGATAGGAAAGATTTCTATATTTTGAAAAACCCTGCCAGGATTCAATCAATCAATCCTGTATAAAGTATCACAGATTCCAGAAAAAAATATTAAGCAGCACAATTGTTTCCAACACTGACAATAACCAAGTATCAAATCAGCACATTAAAATGGTCTCTGAAGGATCATGTGACACTTAAGACTGGAGTAAAGGCTAATGAAAATTCAGCCTTGCATCACAGAAATAAAGAATATTAAAACAGAAAACTATTTTTTTTTAAATTGTAATATTTCACAATATTATTGATTGTCTATTTTTGATCAAGTGAATGGAGGCTTGATGAGCATAAGAGACTTCTTTCAAAAACATTAAAAATAGTAATGTGTCCAGACATTTGACCAGTACTGCATATAAACAAGACATCCTCTCGCTTTCAACTGTTTCAAGCAAATTTATTAATATGTGATCAATGTCAAAAGCAGCAGGCTGGCCATGAGCAGCTTTACATTGCATTTCATCCTCAGGTTCTCAAACACATCTGGGTGTTCATATGGTCACATGTGGTTTGGCACTGCAGGACAACCAGCTGTCCTTCCTTTCTCCCTGTAGCACTCACTGTCTTAGGTGTCTTACATTACAGATGATGGCTTTCCTAAAGACAAAAGCAGAAAAATAATTTAATTCAATGCACAATATTTATAAATAATACTATTATTGTTTAATACATCAGTACATGTTGGAATTAACATTAGACAAGCATAATGAGTGATGAAAAAAGTTTACCGTTAGCTTTTGTAAACTACTGCAGTTAACCGTTTCACTCTTCAACATTCAAGTTTACAGTATACATTTCTATAACGTGTTACTCACTGCATTTATCTGCTGACAAGATAGCTAGACAACTAATGTGAACTCATATTTAATTATAGCTCACATAACGCTTGGCAATAAAACGGAAATAAAAGCTTGGCCTTTTTCACTAAACAAGAATCAAGCCGCTAGGCGCATATGTAAACAATGACGACAACACAATTTTGCATCATACTTGAAGAGTTAACGTAAATAAATACAAATGATCAAATGGAAAAAACAACATGTCCTTACCTGAATGGAGCTGTGCTGTAGATCCACGAGCTGCGATTCTGCTTCTCGCTTCACTGCTGCAATCCAGGCGCGAATCTCGGAAATCGAAACCCTTTAATTTCCGATTATTTATAAATTAAATGTTAGTTCCAGGCCAGAGGGAGCACCCAACCACCGAGCAACAAGGATCTAATTTTAATTTTGACATTTTAAACAGCAGGATTGAATCAATTATCGTAATCCCACTGTGCATCAAGCGCCTGCCGCCATTGTTTTGAATGCGCTCAAACACTAACCGGAAACGTCCAAGGAACAAAGACGTCACTTCCTTAAACCGCCGAATATCCGTTGAAATGGTCCATAAGGAAACAGTTGAAGTGATTGCGCCGGCGCGCGCACACACACAACACATCAGTTCCAGCATTGCTAACTTGACAGCACAGTTGGTACTTTATCTAAATAAAATACAGTGAAACAAACATCAGCGCGCCAGCCTCTGTGTCACAGTTGGAACTGAAGTACAAAGCCTACAATTTACATAAATATTAGTTTAGCATTCAGATACGTTACATCGCAAATATGGAAATCTTATGAGAGGTAGGACACACGAGCACAAAGCTCCATTTCGCGAACAGTTGAGTGCACAAGCCTTTAAAGTATACTCCTTTGCCAGTCTGTGAGAGACGCATTCAGAGTCAGCACATGGTCACGGTCTAGTGGGCTTGGTTTTCAAGTGCGCAACTCACAGCATTCGCTGTTCTTCTGCTGGTGGTCAGTTATCATACAGCATTGCATTGCTGCCCTCTTCTGGATTGGGGTGAATTGCCTGTATTCGTTGTAAGGCAACATGCATCGAACCGAGATGTCCATACCGTGACCGTTCGGTACGAATGCACGTATCGTTCCACCCCTAGTGTACAGTTGTCTTTATTTTTACATTTATGCTCACATGCGGATCTTTTAAATGTGAAAACAGTGGATATTGAAATAAAATGTACTGTCTGAATGATTGGTCAATTGCATTTCATTACTTGTAAAGTGACAGTAGGACAGTCAGTCCTAAATATCAAATCTGAATTGAGTGCAGTACAAACAAAGTGACATGAGGTACTGAAGAAGCTAATAAGCAAGTCATGTTCACCTCTCTGCCATGGGAGTAGAACCATCCAGTCGAACAAACTGATGGTCAAGGTGTTTGAGCAGAATCTCCACAATGTCCAGCATCATAGTGAACTGACTGAAAAGGACAACCCTATCACCCTTGAGGAAAAAGAAAGTTGTTTTAAAACACATCAGCAACAATAATAATATGCAAACTAAATTCAAAATGACTCATCAGGAGACTGTTAAACAGCATCTAGACAAACCTTTTCTTTGAGCATGGTGAGTATTTTGGTTAAAAGTGCAAACTTCCCAGTGTCTAAGAGGAGCTCTTTCTCCAGCTGAAAACTGCTGATGGAGCTGTACTGTTTACATAAATTATGCAGCTCAAAATCAGACATCACCTCCATGTCCTCCTGGATCAGTGCAGGGTCTGCATCAAAATGTGTCGGTTCCTAACATAAGCAAAACCATGTCATCTCAACAACAGTATGCAATACAGCAGTGGTTCTCTGTCATCATTTACTCCCCCTAAGGCGTTTCTTTTATCTGTTGATGCTACGTTACTTTGAAGAATGTTAGTAACTAAACAGTTGCTGGTCCTCAACTGACTCAATTATGTAAAGCGGGGGGAAGGGGGAAAAAAAAAAAAAACATACTATGGAAGTGATGTCAGTGGGGATTAGAAACTATTTGGTTACTCACATTCTTCAAAAACTATTCTTGTGTGTCCAGCAGAGGAAAAGAAACTCATAACAGGTTTGGAACAACTTCAGGGTGAGTACATTTCACTTTAATTTTTGGAACAAACAAGTTTCCAGGGCTGGATTCATGATAAACAATTTTGTTTTTAAATGCACAGTTCAATCTTTATTATTCAGCCTGCTTTACACATTTATCTCCCAGTCCTCACCTTAAGCATGGCTTTACTCATGGCAGCCAACTTGTCACTGGTGTAGTACTGGCGGTGCAGCAACGGATGATTAGCCATCTTTCTCAGCTGCATCATCACATTGCAAAGCTCCCGCTCTGAGGACAGAGGAGATAGGAATTGTGTGACAGACGATCAGTTTTTTTTCAGATCCTCCAGCTTAGAAGGAACATTTTCTTGACAGCCCCTGTTTAACGAGTTCATTTGCCCATATAATCTTAAGGAAATTGTGTGTAAACTTATTTGGCTTGCTGTCCACTGATGAGGGGCTTGATGAAGCAGCTTCAACTCGAGCTCTGATATACCCCCGGGACTTGATATAGGATGATTACGAAGGGCAAGGTACCTAAGATGAAGGTGGAGTTTTGGGGAGGTGGAGGGATGCTGGAACAGCTGAGACTGGAGAGAGGTAAGCAGCTGCTTATATACTCTGGCTGTTGACTGAAAGATTAGATGGGCTCGCTCCTCCCTAACTTACGTTAAGGAACTTCATATAATGTCAGACATATCTGAATATAATAGAGGCTAACCAAAAAAAAAAAGTGCAATACTCCTAAACCGCACGTTAGCATAAAAAAACAAAAACAAATTAATAGCACGTACTGTCTCTATTCGGAGCCTTCTTGAGTCTTTTGAAAAGTTTCTCATACAGATTCTGCTGGGCATCACTCATGGGACACATTTCAATGTTCTCCACTTTTGGTGGAAGCCATTTCAACACCTAGTATAACATTTACAAAGTCACAATTAGGGTGGGCAAAAATTATGATAATCACATAATCACAGTGGAAAAAAGCATCTACCTGACTCTTGACTCGTCTCAGAATGAATGGCTTCATGATAAGTTTGGCCTGTGCAATTCTATCCTTGTGAAAACGGCTTTCTTCCTCTGATGACCTCTGAAACCAAGCAGATGGGCAGAAAGTGAGAGCATTTTGTCTAGGTATATAATGATTACTGTATCCTAAAATTGAATAAAATGTAGATACATTTTTGAGAGATGGCACAGTATTATAATTAGAAGTAATGTGTGCACTGTCTGTACCGTTGAGAACATTTTGGAGATCTGTGAGGTGCTGCTGGAGAACATGGAGGGCATGATGAAGTTCAGGAGTGACATGAGCTCCAGCAGGTTGTTCTGTAAAGGTGTTCCTGTCAGCAACAATCTGTGCTCAGCCTGTAGATGACAGGCACAAATGTACAACCAAGAGGTATAGATAAGCACAACTTTACTACCCTTCTCTTCATTAAGAACATCCCAAACTAACCCAAAAGAGACAGACTGGTGGTGAACAGCATTTCTTTAAATCGTATTTGCAATATTGTTTACGCTACAGAAGACTGCTTGTACTGACATTGATGGCCATGAGGTGGCGGTAGCGTAGAGAGTTCATATTTTTCAGCATGTGGCCCTCATCAAACACAGCATACTTCAGTCTTAGCTTGCGGAACAGACTGCGGTCATAGTCATTCCCTATTGTGAGATTGTAACTAATACAGATGAAAGCAGAAAAAAAAGGAAAGGCAAATGTTAACACCACTGAATACATGTGACTTTCATAAACACACAGTCAGTACAACAATATACAAGTACTGTAAAACAATGTACTTACGTGGATACTATGATGTTGAATTCAACTAAGCCACTGAGGATGTCTTGTCGCAAGTATCTGCGGTCTTCCACAGACCCTACAAGTATAAACACAAAATAATTGAGCAAGGACATAAAGGTGGACATTTTGTATTAATATGTATTATTTTGCACTGGGGTTCTAAGACCACACTGACAAAAATTTTTGTTTAAAACTATTTGCCTGAAAACTAACTTACCATAGTAAATAAGAACTTTAAGACTGGGACACCAAAGACCCAGCTCACGAACCCAGTTATCTGCAAAGAGAGAAATGCATCATCTCAAGCAACACTATAGGGACAAGTTTATATGCTACACTCCCACTGAAATAAGTGTCTCTTACCCAGTGTGGACGAGGGTACTGTAATAAGATGAGGGCCCTTGATTCCTTTTTCGTACAAGTGAGCCAGGAAAGAGATAGCCTGAATAGTTTTACCCAGCCCCTGTGGAGAGATCAAATCACTTATAACCAATATCCTTGATAATAGTCCTTTGCTTTAAAGGAATGAGTAACCTTCTTGGATTTCACGCCTTTGAACTCAATATGACAGTGACTCACCATTTCATCAGCCAGGATGCCACTCAGGTTGTGCTGATGCAGAAGAATCAGCCACTTCAAGCCAATCAGCTGATATGGCTGGAGTTTGAAACTAAGAGAAGTCAAAAACAAGAAGTTAAAAAAAAAAAATAGCATAACTGGATATCCCAGGTGTGTATTATGAGAATAGATAAACTCACTTGCTGTTCAGGACTTTGGGTTGCTTGATGGAGCCCATGCCTGCTTCTATGACCTGGGTAACATCTTTAGTCATTTTCTGTGCAATCTTCTCACATCTTCCCATAAGGTCTCTAACCACCTGCCTCTCCTTAAGCACAACCTTGCAGCCATGTACCAGATCTATAGACAGGCCATTATCCTTATAGAACTGCTCTTTCTGAAAGAAAAGGAACAAAATTAGCGCTTTTCCACCATGGGCCGAATGGTTAATGTAGCTAAATAGTACAGTTCTGTACCAATTAGGGCTTGCTAACATACTTTGTTTGTTTTTCCCAATCGGGAGTTGCCACGTCAGACAAAGCCTTTCCACCAGTATGGTTCACCTGTCTTGTCTACCGATAACTAATTGCACTGAATTCAGTGCATAGAATGGTTTGGAATATCCCCATTTTGTTACCAAAACATTTCAAAATAGTGTGACAGATTTTAACACCTCATTTAAACAATTAGATAAAACCCGTCAGTGGGCATGAATACAAACCTGACAAATATGAATCACTGCCTTCACAGCCAAAAGAACTAATCCCCTCTGAGCACTTCAAGAGTCATTCAACCACAATAACATAATTCAGAGTGACAATTAACATAACATAAGATTCTTACCACATCTTTCCAAGTGTTGAAAGGCCTCAGTGAAATGATCTTCTGGGCTTTTTTGATTGAGCAGCCAGATATTAGAGCCAGCTCTGGGGGCGTGTTAGAACGAGCCGTTTTAGGTAGGTGTGGCTGACTCTGAACTTTTATAAAGAATATCTCTTTGGATTTGAGACTTTAGTCTTTGCAACTTTACAGATCTTCTTTATGCACCAAGAGCTTGTAACACTCCAAAGAGAAAGGAAAAATTGAAATCGCATCATATGACCCCTTTAAACCATTTAAGCCTACCTCTTTTTCTATTTCAGGCAGTTTCTTCTTCAGCTTCTTCAACAGAGCCTCTTGTCTCTCTCTGCTTGGCTCCTGACTCTCCTCCTCCTCCTCATCATCATCAGAATCATCCTCCTCCTCCTCTTCAGATTCTGAATGCTAATTCAGAGTCAACAGCCATTTAAAAGGGAGTTCACCACATTAAGGAGATGTTGGGTTTAAAACATTGATTCAAATGGCTCACTCACCACAATTTTTCTCCTCTTCTTTGGTTGATCGTTATCATCATCTTCACTATGCCCCGCTTTGCCTTTCCGTCTGCCTGAATCTGCATATATAAAACAGTTTTGATTTGAATAAGTTACAATATTGTATCTGAATTACAAATCATCTTATAATTAATTCGCACAAAAGACAGAGCATTAAAAATTGGCATTAAAAACGCAAAGATGTCTGACAGCAGAATGCTGTGACTTACCAATATTTGTCCATGAAAATAATAAAAAATGCCTCACCGTCATCTCCATTAATCACCAAGCAATGTGCTATAGCTCCCTCCAGCGTGCTGGTGCTTTCAACCACCTGTCACAATATACAGGATAACACAACAGGACAAAATCCACAATGTTCACCCATTAAGTTGATGTTACACCAATGAGGGACTCATTACTACCTCCAGTAGATCTTTCTTGCTCTTTTGAGGGAATAGTTCCATTAGTTTGATGATTTTGTCCTCCATATCCTTGCTTATCTGGTTCTTGGACTCTGATGTTGTATCTCTGTGAAATAACGGCATGTTATCACTTATTACAGACTAGAGAGTGAACGCTCAAATAGTTAACAACTCTCATAATGTAATCAGCAAGCTTGAAATCTCTAGAAAAAGTGTGGAGCAGCAAATGTGTCCAAGAGAAGACACATTACAGCCTCACTTCTGACAAACTCAGTCTCGCTTACTTGCTCATCCTGACAACTTTGTCATCTGCAGAAACATCCTCTAATGCATGTCTTGATGCCTTGCCTGATGCACATCGACCATCTGTCTGTCTTTGGTGGGCTGGAAACAGAAAATTCAAGACTGAATCAAGAAATGTTGGCATACAACATCTTGTGACTATATCCTTGAAACATGACAACTGCTAATAGTATGCTGTAAAAGGGGTCTGATATAGTGGTAAACAAAAATAGAGAGCAGGTTATTGCGAGAATCAGCGTACAACCCCAAAACAAAGGTGAGAATAGAAAAATCTTCCCAGTGGCCACCCACACTAAAAACCTGGAAATGGGCTTAAACCTACAACTACAGTACAATACAAACTCGCATTCCAACTCGCATCAACATAATCACAGATAAAAACATGCTGTCTAGGTAGAAAACACTCCAGGTTTTGAGAAACATCCATTATGAAAGCTGAACAAAGCCCCGGCTGAGAAACGGCAGTTTTTACTCACCCCGTTTATTCTCTTTATCCGAGTTGGAGCCGTCCGACGATTGAGAGTGACTGTCCGCCGCGTTGTCCCTTTGGAAACGGAACCGGTCTAGATTGAAAAAGCTCATTTCAATTTTTTTCCGTTAGGAGAAATCTGTCTCACGCGGTCTTACTGTTCATCCGCCGGTGATGCTCGCGCACTTGATTGTGTTCGATAACAAAAGCTTCAGGACAGCCTCATAACCCAATCGATATCTGATAAAAAATAAATACAACACCGAACTGCGTAAGTGACTTGACTGTTAATTTAATGAAATGTTTCAGGTTTAATTGCTTCAGCGTTGAAGAATGACAGTGCGGTAAATTCTGAATACAGCAAATAGCACGTTCCCGCCACCGACTGGCAATGCGTCATTTCCGCTTTTGAGCCAATAACAACACAGTGGCCTTTCCCCTTTAAATTGTAAATCAGGATTATAAATATTAAACGTCACGATTTTACAGGTTCAATTATTTAAAATAGAAAGGAAAAGGTATATAAACTATACTAATGTATACTATATACTTTTGAATTAAGAATGTGGATTAAAATAATTTGGAGAAACGTTTCAAAGGCAGTAGTGCATGCACATACTCTAGCTGACCGCTCTTAATATAGGCTATTGAATTTTTAGCAATATGCTAGCTTTTCAATAAGATTATGGTGACAGAGGGAATTAATTACCTTAATAATAGCAATAATTATAGAATAGATAGATAGATACTTTTACAATTCCAACATTTTGACATTGCACGACATAAATTCTACATTAACATAATCACTCCATCCATCCACTAGGTGACACACTTGCATTACAAAGCTACAGTTAAATCTCTTGCCTGTGCGTAAAAGGGCGACTCGGTCGAGTCTGTTTCTGTCTAAACGAGTATAAGAATCCTTGAACAGACTGGCAACAGGTTCCCAAAACCCCTGTGAGACACTTACAAAGCTTTTGTGAGATTTTTCCCTGTTTTGTGGGAGACTGTGCACACAGATTTTTCAAACATCCCTTTTCTCTGCCATTTCTTAAACACTATTTTTTTAATTATTTTTTTTGGTAAGGTAGAAAATATTTGATTTATAAACGAACAAACTTTGTTGCACTGGATCAAAGAAAGGATCCTTATATCTCAAAATCACACAGATTAGAGAACTAACACGATTATAATCCAGTGTTTACTAATTGTTACAAATGTCAAACATAGATCATATTTCATATCATGTCAGATCATATTTCATTCTGCAGGTCCACAATGTAATTGGTTACTTTAACATTGGGATTTGAGTTACTCATCTGGACAAATGTTTCAAAGTTTTAAAAACCGCAGAGCAGGCACAAACTACCAGATCAATATTAATATATTAGCTTTTTAGCAAGATGCAATCTTTTCAATAGGATTAATTGTGAACTCAGAGAGGGAATTATTATTTATCTTGATAAACAGTGGTATTTACAAGAAGAGTTGGCAACTATCTCCATACTGCTGTAGAATCAATGTCAAAAGTACATGTACGCAGTATGCAGTCCTGAATTGTGCCGAGTATTCCATGCCGCCACTCTGTCTCCCTTTCCTTGTCACTATGGAGATTCCTATAACTTACACTAGTGCCATGTACACAATGGGCACACTGACATTGAGTTTGATCAGACTCCTGACCCTAAACAGCAGGGAACTGAATCAGGGACCCCAGCTAGTTTTACTGCAGTCTCATGGCATAAACCTCATCCCAAAGTAAAGTAAAGATAGTTGCAACATTAAATATTGTACTACAATGAAAGTGTGTTGAAACGTTGTGAAGTTTATGCAAACTTCAACTATCAAAAGCTGTGCAGAATGGAAGTTAGCGATGGTCAGACACCATCCATGCTCATTCTCATCAGTTTACTGTGTCATTGGCTGACGTACGTTACATTAAGTGCCTGACATCCCTATGGAAGTTTGAGGAATTGAGCTCAAGGTTGACCTACCATCCTTGTGGACTTGCCACTTTGGGCTGTCACTATCCAGTCTCACTCTCCATGGCTCCCTGCTTGTCCGAGACCCGACGGCGACAGGGAGTACCTTATCACCGTGGCAACATGTCTGCGATTTGGATCCTTCCCACCCCCTAAAACCAAATACCCGCCCGTTCCCAATGGCAAGATCATCACAAAATTAATTGCCATTGTCTCAATCCACATTCACTAGACATTATCCAAAAACTGTCAAATAAGGCTTGCGATTCTAGGATTGACGAAGGGCAGATTAATTATGTTGATTTATGTTTGGATAACTCTCACATACAGTTGACATGACGGTTGCCCTAGACATGTATGTATACGGTAGCACCACAATCAATGGGCAGAAAAAGAAAAAAATAATATTACGTTGCATTGATTGAGAAAGAAAATTATTGTCTATGGAGAAGAGTTTGTGGGCAATACAAATTTTATTTTAAAATGTTTTACAATTTTATTACAAATTCTAAAATGTTTTGGTTTTAAAACTCATTAAAGGCTCATTAAAATAGTTATTCTGAAAAGCTTCGACTACATTAAATATGAGAGGGCCCTCTAAACAGCAAAGTACTTTCTGGTAGAGTAGTGAAGTTTGAAATGCCATCCTGTCAGGTCAATGCATCATGCTTGTCAGGAATGGATTACCTTCCACTATGGGAAAACCTAGGCTTGAACGTACGTGTTTGTTTGTGTGTGTGTGTCTACAAGCAGTAAATGACAATGTCTCCCAGTGCCACAATTAGAGGTCCCACCCTGGCGGGTGAGGTCCAGGGTGGTGCTGCTTGGTATTTTTAATTAAATCAGCCTACAATGAGGAAGATGGAAGTGGAGGGAAGTCAGGGAGGAGGGGGGGAGCTGGGGTTAGTGAGGGGGATCTGACCATCTCCAGGGTAAAGGCAGTGTGGGAAGAGAATGTGCTCCTCCTTGCTGTGTCTTCTCTTTGTGTCCCGCCACTTCTTATATACTGTGGGAATTCCCAAGGATTGAGAGGTGAGGGACACACATTTGATTTGAATCAAGTCATATCATATTGCTCTTTTGATGCATGTAATGATATGATACAATAATTATTCTTATATATAGTTTATAATTTTGGAGTTCAAATCTGCTACTGAGCTATATTTGACTGAGCAGACTGACATCATTCCTTCATTTTGCATACTTAAGGACTAACTTGTTGATGTTAGCAACAGACATCTAGAATGCTTTCTGTTTTGACCAGTGATTCAGCAAGTTCTCAATGAATATGTGTAAAACTAATAATAATAAAAAAAATTATATATTATTCCATATATGCATTAGAAATTTGGTGAATCACTGGTCAAAACAAAATGTTTAATATTTTAAATTTATGGAATAAATTTAAACAACAAAATTTGCTTATGTGCATTGCATATTATTTTATATATTTATATATGCTTATATTTATTATTATTGTAATTTTTATAAAATTGCTGGTAAATGTTTTGTCAGGTCCTATTTGTTAACATTAGTAAAAGCTTTACCTAACATGAACTAACAATGAGCAATATATATTTGTAAAATTCATTAATTATTAATGTATTATTAATTATTAATGCATTTATCTTAACAAAACAACTTTTGATTAAAAAATTTATTAATAAATGTTAAAATTAACAAATGCTATTGAAGAATTGTTCATTGTTAGTCCATGTTAAATAATGTAATAAACTAATGTCAACATATTAAACCTTATTGTAAAGTGTTACCAAATTACTCAATATTAATTAAAATAATCATTGTCTGCTGCTTGATCATCACAGTGTTATAAATGTATGATAATGAAAAACAAGTTAAAAAAGGTAAGTAAAAAAAACCCCACCACATTCTTTGATATTAACCGCACAGGTACAGCAACTTAAAGCTCTTGAACAAGTAATGATGACTTACAAAGCATCAAGGCCCTCGCTCTCATTATTTCCCACTGGAGGGGTGCTCTGATGGCTCGACTGGGACTGTGACGCAGGGAACACACCCCTGCTGGTTTGGACTGGTGGGGTCAGTCTGAGCTGGGACGGGCCCAGTGGGGAGGTGGTGACAGTCACAGTGGAGGAGGAGTAAGGAAGAAGGGCCCCACCATGGGAGTCGATGTCTGACATGACCCTTCCCAGCGTGGCCCCTGCAAGGTCTCCAGAGGCCATCATCAGGCTCTGGACCGGTCGTCATGATTCTCAGTCTTTTTGCCATGAGTTCTCACTTTGTTCATTCACTTTGCAAGTGGACTTCATTGAAGTAGTGCTACTGTTTCTGATGTTGTCTTGAGTTTAATGGGCACCAAGCCCATTTGATCAGTATCCAAGCACTGGAACAAGATCATTCCTCTTTTTATAATTATTAAAGCATTCAATATACAATTATATTTTGGAATGTGCACCTCCGTCTGTGTCTTTGTGTCCCACCACGTTCTATAAACTGTGAGAATTACCAAGAAATAAAAGGCGAGTGAGACACACTAATGCCTTTAGAGATTATTGCTTTTATGATAATGAAAATTATTATTCCCAGCTAATGGCCCACATGGATTGGAATATCACAAACTTGTACGCATCCATAATCCTTTGCTCCTACTTTTTGCTAATGATGTGAGATACATTTTGCATAACGTTCTGTTATTTCTGAATGTTCTCTAAGTGTTCAAAATGTCTAGTTTTTAAAAAAAGGTTTTTCTTGGTTATTTAGAAACGTTAATGGAAATGTAAATTTTGAATTTCTTTGAACGTTCTGAAACGAGTAACAACATTTAAAATGTCTCCGTTCCCTCCTTCAGGGAACGAGGGTTACACAAGTAACCTAGACGTTTTATAACATTATTAAAGACCAGATCACTTTGAACAAACTTTCTATTAACATCACTGGAAGAACATTTTTCATAAATTTGAGAGAAAGTTGCCAGAACACTCTGAGAACATTCTCTGGGTTAACACATGCACGTTTAAATATATTCTTCAGATTTTCCCTGCGTATCCATGCTAATGTTAATCATTTCACATTTAAAATCAACTTCAGAACTACATTTGACTGAACAAATGAGGACTGACACTCAACAAACAACATTTATAAACAACATCTTGCATACTTACTGAATACTTATTGATATCAGTTGGTGGAGCTGTATGAAGAGCTAAAATGATATTTTCTTCCACTTATCCAACATATGGACCAGAAAGACTTTTCAAGAACTTTTTTATACTTAGGAGAAAAACAGGTTTTCTACATGACTTAGTTTATACCACTGTTAAGAATTGCCTCAACATAACTTACATTCTAGCTGCTATTTACCATCTGATTAGTCAAACAATATTGTTTAATTAAATTATTATTCATTAATGTGAATAATGTTCACTTAAAAACACTGATCTACACTCTTAAAAACAAAAGTTCCAAAATGAGGTTTTAGAAGAAGATCCATTTTTGGTTCCCCAAAGTATCTTCCAGTGAACAGTTCTTAAAAGAACCATTTTTTCTTAGTGTGAAGAACATATCTAAAGAACATTTGTCCACTATAAAGAACCTTTTCTGGAATGGAAAGGTTCCATGAATGTTAAATGTTCTCCATGGAACCATAGATGCCCATAAAGAACCTTATTTTGAAGAGTGTATCTTCCCAGTACAAGTATGCATATTCTGAATGGTCCTCAGTGAGTCCTGAACATATGTATTGTGTTGTAGCTCTGTGATGTTTCCCTGGTTTTGAGGTGTGATATTCAGTTCTGCCCACAAACCTGGAAGAGGAAGCAGCCCAGACCCATTCTTTCTTTTATCTCTCATTGACACCGAGCGGGGAAAAAAAAGAAATTGATGGACATGACAGGCGTGCTCTTGAGTAACCTAAGCTTAAACCCCGCCCCCTTTACCTTCATCCCATTAACCCTCCTCCCTGTCAGTGATCTGGTCAATCTCAAGGTGTGCTATGATTCTCCATGAGCGCTTTCACCTCGGATACCCTTCTTCCTCCTCATCTTCCTCTTGACCTTTCTAAGTGACTCTGCTTTTCTCTCCTGCTCTTTCCATACCTTTCTCTTTCTCACTCTGCTTTCTAAACCAGGGGGCCGTCTGGGCTGCTCCCACAAAGCCTCCACTGTGTCACCGGCAGCCTCTCTCCCCACATCCCCGTCCACTACTGTGGGAGTAGCAGAGCGTGAATCAGAAAGGAGGAGCCACTTATCTCCAGCCTGCCCCCCTCCGCCTCACCTCTCGCTCCCCCTGCCTCTCAGGCACAAAGGCTGTGCCTCTTAACAGCGCACAATGATGCTGATCTAAAAGGTTACTTTGCTCCGTTCCCCTTCCCCAGCACCATCATCCTCCCCCTGCCTCCCCTCCAGTCGCCGGCCCCTTCCAGCAGCACGCATGAAAAGAAAGTCTAATGGCCGCTTGTTAGCCACTCCAGTGGCTGCACTGATCCGGCTTATCTGCCCCATCGGTTGTACCCGAGATGTCTGCATGAATGTCGGTGAGATTCAGGCAAGGGTCATGTTTTCATTCGCCCAATCGGCCTCAGGGCTGATAAGACAATTTGTCAGAAAGTAATCAGAGAAGGGGGCTTCGGCCATTAAAGTTTACCGTGAGATGGAGACCTCGGAGAGGAGAGGTACCACACCTCATATTTCTCCTCTTGCATTTTGAGTAGGCTACTTTGGGTCACAGAGTTCACAGGTTATTTTGTCTGCTTAGACATTGTGCCTTTATCTTCCTCCATTTTAGCTATTTTAGTATTAACACTCAAGTAGTTCCGTATTCATAATTATGACCACACAGTCTGTTAACAGTGTATAGCATTGTAACAAGTTTATATCTACCAATGTCTTTATACAGTGTGTACACATATAAATACACACAGAGAGAGAAAGTGTATCTTATTTTCTACATACATATACACACATATATTACTTTTACTATCTGCACATACATTGGATTGATTTGAATAACTTTAATGTACTTGAATTGTGCACCAATCACTAGGAATATACAAATATCGGATCGGACTCGGTATCGGCAGATACTCAATATCGGGGGCACAAAAAAACCCTGATTGGGACATCCCTAACTAATATTACACTATTTGACCCCAAACAAAGGCAGTTTTTATATTAAAAGCATTGCAATGCTGAAAACCAGATGCCTAAGTGAAAGCCTGTTTGAAGTCGGTAATATGTGTCAAATGGATTTTTAACCAGGTGCTTATTATGTGGTTGTTGAAGAATAAATAAGAGGAAAATTTGCTTTTATTACTGAAATGGTGTTTTTACTGACTGCAGATAAAAGCAATTATTAAACTAAAAGAATTTAAATGTTGGAGTCACATGTCTCTATGTTGTGATAAAATAATAATAATAGCTGTTATCAATAATAAGCATACTAAAGAGGAAATATGTTTGGTTTAGTTAAATTGGTTATCACAATTTTATAGGGACAAGGGGCAACTTTGTAGCTTATTTACCACTAAAAACTGCAGATTGGTAGTAGTAATAATATGTCCCCTTAAAGAGCTAGTTCACCCCAAAATGATTATGTCATTCCAAACCTGTATGACTTTCTTTCCTCTGCAGTACACAAAAAGAAGATATTTTGAAGATTGCTGGTAACCAAACAGATTTGGTGACCACTGATTTCCAAAATATCATCTTTTGTGTTTCCCAGAAATCGATAAATAAGGTAAAATAGCCATAATATATAGCACATTCTTTAAAATGGTTTTCTTTACAGCTACTGCTCTTTCTAAAGCTTCCTGGATGTGTTCTTTATGCCTCTCCCTCTCACCTCCTCTCTGATCAGTATGCCTCCCCTGTGGTCACTTTCCTTCTCTGGCCCTTAATCCAATCCTGCCAAGTCCCCATAGTCACAGTGGACTTTTGAATTTTCTCTTTATACCCATGGAGTGCGCTCTTAATCGTCAGTTATTGCTCACGATCAAATTTGTGGAGAGAGGGCAAGTCTTTACTGATGTGATTTTGCGCACCCTAACCCAATCTGCTTGCAGAGCCTTTCTTTTACACTCTCCCTTTCATCTTGCCACAAAGCGATGGCATTTTAATTTTCATTCTCGTGTTACACTTTATTCATTTAGCGGGCTGTTTTTTTCTCGCCTTGCACACAGATCCAGGTTGGTATTGATCACTGGAAATTACATTATTTTCCTCAAAGGAATTGTGGAGAGTATGTTTTTCTTTGAGATTCTTTTAAGGCAAACACGTCTCTGGTTAATCTGGGCTGTGGTGAAGAAAAGACAAGTTGGTAATAAGTGTTTATGGATGTGAGAATGCTCCAATATGTGATACTGACTGTGTGCAATGTTGTTTCATGAGTGGTTTTGGTGTACAATAATTTTTTATATTTTCTGAGTAAAACTATTTTATCTGTAATAAATTTTACTGTTTATTCTTTAATGGATACAGACATTTTTACACAAGGGGAAAGAAAAAGTACCTAGACTGCAGGTTTTGCTTGATTATTTGTGCATTTTTTATTTTTTGTTATTTTATTGGAAGGGAAGTCTTGTTTGATTAACAAAAGACTGTCAAATTCCCTTAGACATTTTTACACAAGGGCAAAGAAAAAGTACCTAGACTGCAGGTTTTGCTTGATTATTTGTGCATTTTTTTTTTTTGTTATTTTATTGGAAGGGAAGTCTTGTTTGATTAACAAAAGACTGTCAAATTCCCTAGTTTCATACAAAAAAAAACATGATTTCTGACATTAAAATGTAACTAAGCTATTTGAGGTCTCAATTAAATATGTGTGATAACTAAAGAAACAAAAACTGACATATGAATCTTACATTCTACAAGAAAAGAGGCTTATTTTTGCAGGTTTAGTCCCGTTTGAAGTTAAACTATTGCTTGTAAATTACTATTACTACCAGCTTAGTCATTCTTCCCATGCCAGTCAGTCTACTAATTCAATCGTAGGTAAACAGTGATTGATCAGATCTTCCCTCAGTCGCATTCCCGAACATGGATGTCTGGCATATAGCCTGTGGGATCGGGGAGGAGAGACGGCATTAACAAGCTTAATGAAACATGTCAGTGTGTTATTTTCCGCCTCCTGCCTTAGTCACAGCGAGTCAAAGCCCTCCCGCCAGGAAAGCCCATTGTTAGGATGCTGGATTAGCTTTAAGTCCCAGGAGTCCTGCTCCTCTTCATCTCCATCCGTCACTGTCAACACCCAAAGAGTTTTCACATACACATGCACAATCATACATTTATCTCTTGACCTTGCTGACATGCACTGCCTCTGCTCTAGCATAACATATACACTCGTAGGTGGACGTTTGCCCATTAAGGCCCGCAGTGTGTTCTGTCAGGTGGTCAGTGGGTATGTCATCTGTGGCAGCACCTCTCTGTCCGTAGACAGGAATGGAGGGGGTTACAGGCCATGAGGTCAAAGTTCTTGACATAGGTTTTCACACAGTGGGCACAGGCAGTAATTAACTAGCTGATTGACAGGAGTATGACGGCAACAGTGAAAGAAGAATAAGCCGTCGCACCGCTGCCACAACAGATAGACAGTTGGAAGGCCTAAGTTCATTTTGCTGTGGACAAGAGTGACCCTCTAGATTCTGATTCTCTGTCATGAATCGCGACTACAAATTAAAATTAATCCGCATCAGTTCAGTTTAAAGCATGGGATACTATGGTGTACTAGCTCAGTTTTTAATGACAAATAATCATATTTAATGGAACTGTATTTTCTCTTTAAATCGTGTATGCACAGAAAGACTTTGTCAATATATGACAGACATTGGATAAGAAGTGTGGATTTAATAATATTCTCAAAGATAAAAAAAAAAGTCAAAGGATTGCACTAAAATAATTCGAAACTTTATAACCTATCCTCCATTTCTTCTTCTTTATTAACTATCCCCCATTGAAATTCAGTTTTAATGTTTTTTTTATGAACTGTTTTATAAAGGATTCTTCTGTATATCATTATATTAAAACTGTTTATTAAAATGCATAATATATGTGATTCTGGACCACAAAACCAGTCATAAGGAAATGTTTTTTGAAATTGAGATTTATGCATAATCTGAAAGCTTAATAAATAAGCTGATTGATGCCATTGATGTATGGATTGTTAGGATAGGACAATATTTGGCCGAGATACAACTATTTGAAAATCTGGAATCTGAATCTGAAAAAATCTAAATATTGAGAAAATCGCCTTTAAAGTTGTCCAAATGAAAGTTTTAGCAATGCATATTATTATTCAATAAAATTTTTGATTTTTGAAGTTTGGATATATTTACGGTAGGAAATTTACAAAATATCTTCATGTAACATGATCTTTACTTAATATCCTAATGATTTTTGGCATAAAAGAAAAATCGATAATTTTTTGGTTATTGCTGCAAATTTACCCATACTTATGACTGATTTTGTGGTCCAGGGTCACATATGGATAAATAAAAAATATATATTTAGATGCATAAATAAATAAATATTAATGCATAAATAAAAACATAATTTCAGTATCCAAGCCCTGGACCAAGTTCATTCCACTTTTTATAATTATTAAAGCATTCAATATACAATAACATTTTGGAATGTGCACCCCCGTCTGTGTCTTTGTGTGCCGCCACATCCTATAAACTGTGAGAATTACCAGGAAATAAAAGGTGAGTGAGATACAATAATGCCTGTAGAGATGATTGCTTTTATGATAGTGATAATTATTATTCCCAGATAATAATCAGACCCACATGGATTGGAACATCCATCCTTAACAAACTTATATGCATCCATAATCCTATGCTTTTTTGTTCATTAGTTACTTTTTGCTAATGCTGTAAGATACTCTCAGCTTTCCCAGCTAACAAAAATATGTTCTAAGAACTGTTCTAAGAGTTATGAAAATGTTATTTCAGAATGTTCTCTAAACATTCAATGGAAATACTTTTGAATTCCTCTGAACGTTCTAAAACGAGTAGTAATATTTAAAAAGCGCTATATGAACATCCAGCATAAATAAAGTTTTTGTGCTAAGGTTTTATAACATTATTGAAGACCACACAACTTTGAACAAACCTTCTATTAACATCACTGGAAGAATGTTTTTCATAACTTTGAGAGAAAGTTGCCAGAATGGTCTGAAAATGTTCTCTGTTAGCTGGGTTAACACATTTTACCATGATTAAATGCATTCTGCAGATTTTCCCTGCATATCAGTGCAAAAAAGTAATTATGTGACTTATTATTAATTTAAAATCAACAACAGAACTACATTTGACTGAGCAAATAAGGACTGACACTCAACAAACATAATTCATAGACACTCAACAAACATTTTGCATACTTACGGAATACTTGTTGATATCAGTTGGTGCAGCTGTATAAAGAGCAAAACTTATATTGTTTTCAAGTTTCCAATATGGACCATAAACACTTTTCAAGAACTCATACTTTTATAGTTAGGAGAAAAACAGGGTTTCTACAAGATTTAGTTTATAGTGCTAAGAATGACCTCAACATAACTTACAATCTAGCCGCTATTTATAATTTGAACAGGTAGGTAAACAATTTCACTTAAAAACATTGATCTACACTCTTAAAAAAAGTTCCAAAAGGAGGTTTTAGAAGAAGAACCTTCCCCAAATAACCTTTCAGTGTGAAGAATATTTAAAAAATCTAAAGAACCTTTTTCCACGATAAAGAACTTTTTGTGGAAGGGAAAGGTTCCATGGATGTTAAAGGTTCTTCATGGAACCATACATGCCAATTAAGAACCTTTATTTTGAAGAGTGTACAGAAATCTGCCCAGTACAAGTATGCATATTCTGAATGGTCCTCAGTGTGTCCTGAACATGTGTATTGTGTTGTAGCTCTGTGATGTTTCCCTGGTTTTGAGGTGTGATATTCAGTTCTGCCCACAAACCTGGAAGAGGAAGCAGCCCAGACCCATTCTTTCTTTTATCTCTCATTGACACCGAGCGGGGAAAAAAAAGAAATTGATGGACATGACAGGCGTGCTCTTGTGTAACCTAAGCTTAAACCACATCCCCTTTACCATCAACCCATTAACCCTCCTCCCTGTCAGTGATCTGGTCAATCTCAAGGTGTGCTATGATTCTCCATGAGCGCTTTCACCTCGGATACCCTTCTTCCTCCTCATCTTCCTCTTGACCTTTTTAAGTGACTCTGCTTTTCTCTCCTGCTCTTTCCATACCTTTCTCTTTCTCACTCTGTTTTTTAAACCAGGGGGCCGTCTGGGCTGCTCCCACAAAGCCTCCACTGTGTCACCGGCAGCCTCTCTCCCCACATCCCCGTCCACTACTGTGGGAGTAGCAGAGCGTGAATCAGAAAGGAGGAGCCACTTATCTCCAGCCTGCCCCCCTCCGCCTCACCTCTCGCTCCCCCTGCCTCTCAGGCACAAAGGCTGTGCCTCTTAACAGCGCACAATGATGCTGATCTAAAAGGTTACTTTGCTCCGTTCCCCTTCCCCAGCACCATCATCCTCCCCCTGCCTCCCCTCCAGTCGCCGGCCCCTTCCAGCAGCACGCATGAAAAGAAAGTCTAATGGCCGCTTGTTAGCCACTCCAGTGGCTGCACTGATCCGGCTTATCTGCCCCATCGGTTGTACCCGAGATGTCTGCATGAATGTCGGTGAGATTCAGGCAAGGGTCATGTTTTCATTCGCCCAATCGGCCTCAGGGCTGATAAGACAATTTGTCAGAAAGTAATCAGAGAAGGGGGCTTCGGCCATTAAAGTTTACCGTGAGATGGAGACCTCGGAGAGGAGAGGTACCACACCTCATATTTCTCCTCTTGCATTTTGAGTAGGCTACTTTGGGTCACAGAGTTCACAGGTTATTTTGTCTGCTTAGACATTGTGCCTTTATCTTCCTCCATTTTAGCTATTTTAGTATTAACACTCAAGTAGTTCCGTATTCATAATTATGACCACACAGTCTGTTAACAGTGTATAGCATTGTAACAAGTTTATATCTACCAATGTCTTTATACAGTGTGTACACATATAAATACACACAGAGAGAGAAAGTGTATCTTATTTTCTACATACATATACACACATATATTACTTTTACTATCTGCACATACATTGGATTGATTTGAATAACTTTAATGTACTTGAATTGTGCACCAATCACTAGGAATATACAAATATCGGATCGGACTCGGTATCGGCAGATACTCAATATCGGGGGCCCAAAAAAACCCTGATTGGGACATCCCTAACTAATATTACACTATTTGACCCCAAACAAAGGCAGTTTTTATATTAAAAGCATTGCAATGCTGAAAACCAGATGCCTAAGTGAAAGCCTGTTTGAAGTCGGTAATATGTGTCAAATGGATTTTTAACCAGGTGCTTATTATGTGGTTGTTGAAGAATAAATAAGAGGAAAATTTGCTTTTATTACTGAAATGGTGTTTTTACTGACTGCAGATAAAAGCAATTATTAAACTAAAAGAATTTAAATGTTGGAGTCACATGTCTCTATGTTGTGATAAAATAATAATAATAGCTGTTATCAATAATAAGCATACTAAAGAGGAAATATGTTTGGTTTAGTTAAATTGGTTATCACAATTTTATAGGGACAAGGGGCAACTTTGTAGCTTATTTACCACTAAAAACTGCAGATTGGTAGTAGTAATAATATGTCCCCTTAAAGAGCTAGTTCACCCCAAAATGATTATGTCATTCCAAACCTGTATGACTTTCTTTCCTCTGCAGTACACAAAAAGAAGATATTTTGAAGATTGCTGGTAACCAAACAGATTTGGTGACCACTGATTTCCAAAATATCATCTTTTGTGTTTCCCAGAAATCGATAAATAAGGTAAAATAGCCATAATATATAGCACATTCTTTAAAATGGTTTTCTTTACAGCTACTGCTCTTTCTAAAGCTTCCTGGATGTGTTCTTTATGCCTCTCCCTCTCACCTCCTCTCTGATCAGTATGCCTCCCCTGTGGTCACTTTCCTTCTCTGGCCCTTAATCCAATCCTGCCAAGTCCCCATAGTCACAGTGGACTTTTGAATTTTCTCTTTATACCCATGGAGTGCGCTCTTAATCGTCAGTTATTGCTCACGATCAAATTTGTGGAGAGAGGGCAAGTCTTTACTGATGTGATTTTGCGCACCCTAACCCAATCTGCTTGCAGAGCCTTTCTTTTACACTCTCCCTTTCATCTTGCCACAAAGCGATGGCATTTTAATTTTCATTCTCGTGTTACACTTTATTCATTTAGCGGGCTGTTTTTTTCTCGCCTTGCACACAGATCCAGGTTGGTATTGATCACTGGAAATTACATTATTTTCCTCAAAGGAATTGTGGAGAGTATGTTTTTCTTTGAGATTCTTTTAAGGCAAACACGTCTCTGGTTAATCTGGGCTGTGGTGAAGAAAAGACAAGTTGGTAATAAGTGTTTATGGATGTGAGAATGCTCCAATATGTGATACTGACTGTGTGCAATGTTGTTTCATGAGTGGTTTTGGTGTACAATAATTTTTTATATTTTCTGAGTAAAACTATTTTATCTGTAATAAATTTTACTGTTTATTCTTTAATGGATACAGACATTTTTACACAAGGGCAAAGAAAAAGTACCTAGACTGCAGGTTTTGCTTGATTATTTGTGCATTTTTTTTTTTTGTTATTTTTTTGGAAGGGAAGTTTTTTTTGATTAACAAAAGACTGTCAAATTCCCTAGTTTCATACAAAAAAAAACATGATTTCTGACATTAAAATGTAACTAAGCTATTTGAGGTCTCAATTAAATATGTGTGATAACTAAAGAAACAAAAACTGACATATGAATCTTACATTCTACAAGAAAAGAGGCTTATTTTTGCAGGTTTAGTCCCGTTTGAAGTTAAACTATTGCTTGTAAATTACTATTACTACCAGCTTAGTCATTCTTCCCATGCCAGTCAGTCTACTAATTCAATCGTAGGTAAACAGTGATTGATCAGATCTTCCCTCAGTCGCATTCCCGAACATGGATGTCTGGCATATAGCCTGTGGGATCGGGGAGGAGAGACGGCATTAACAAGCTTAATGAAACATGTCAGTGTGTTATTTTCCGCCTCCTGCCTTAGTCACAGCGAGTCAAAGCCCTCCCGCCAGGAAAGCCCATTGTTAGGATGCTGGATTAGCTTTAAGTCCCAGGAGTCCTGCTCCTCTTCATCTCCATCCGTCACTGTCAACACCCAAAGAGTTTTCACATACACATGCACAATCATACATTTATCTCTTGACCTTGCTGACATGCACTGCCTCTGCTCTAGCATAACATATACACTCGTAGGTGGACGTTTGCCCATTAAGGCCCGCAGTGTGTTCTGTCAGGTGGTCAGTGGGTATGTCATCTGTGGCAGCACCTCTCTGTCCGTAGACAGGAATGGAGGGGGTTACAGGCCATGAGGTCAAAGTTCTTGACATAGGTTTTCACACAGTGGGCACAGGCAGTAATTAACTAGCTGATTGACAGGAGTATGACGGCAACAGTGAAAGAAGAATAAGCCGTCGCACCGCTGCCACAACAGATAGACAGTTGGAAGGCCTAAGTTCATTTTGCTGTGGACAAGAGTGACCCTCTAGATTCTGATTCTCTGTCATGAATCGCGACTACAAATTAAAATTAATCCGCATCAGTTCAGTTTAAAGCATGGGATACTATGGTGTACTAGCTCAGTTTTTAATGACAAATAATCATATTTAATGGAACTGTATTTTCTCTTTAAATCGTGTATGCACAGAAAGACTTTGTCAATATATGACAGACATTGGATAAGAAGTGTGGATTTAATAATATTCTCAAAGATAAAAAAAAAAGTCAAAGGATTGCACTAAAATAATTCGAAACTTTATAACCTATCCTCCATTTCTTCTTCTTTATTAACTATCCCCCATTGAAATTCAGTTTTAATGTTTTTTTATGAGCTGTTTTATAAAGTATTCTTCTGTATATCATGATATTAAAACTGTTTATTAAAATGCATAATATATGTGATTCTGGACCACAAAACCAGTCATAAGGAAATGTTTTTTGAAATTGAGATTTATGCATAATCTGAAAGCTTAATAAATAAGCTGATTGATGCCATTGATGTATGGATTGTTAGGATAGGACAATATTTGGCCGAGATACAACTATTTGAAAATCTGGAATCTGAATCTGAAAAAATCTAAATATTGAGAAAATCGCCTTTAAAGTTGTCCAAATGAAAGTTTTAGCAATGCATATTATTATTCAATAAAATTTTTGATTTTTGAAGTTTGGATATATTTACGGTAGGAAATTTACAAAATATCTTCATGTAACATGATCTTTACTTAATATCCTAATGATTTTTGGCATAAAAGAAAAATCGATAATTTTTTGGTTATTGCTGCAAATTTACCCATACTTATGACTGATTTTGTGGTCCAGGGTCACATATGGATAAATAAAAAATATATATTTAGATGCATAAATAAATAAATATTAATGCATAAATAAAAACATAATTTTAATATTTCATTAAAAACATAAATAAATGGATAAATAACATATTTTAATGAATAAATAAAATAAATAAAGAAGCAAGCTTTACTTTTATGCTCTCTTGGGCAATTAAAAAAGTTTTAAAATGTAAAATTAATATATAAAAATGTTAATGCACTTGCTGTCTGTTTTAAAGTGTGACACTACCCACAGGACTAGGGCACAGCCTGTCTATCATCTTTACATCTAACAACCGCGAGAGGGTTTGCCTCTTCCCAAGAGGTAACATAGCTCTTTTATAGTTAACATGTTCACCTTTGAAGAATACACTTAAAAGGGGAAAATCAGAGGAATTAAATGGTGTGTCTCCCCCTTGCTTCTGAGGGGACATTTTCTACTGCGGCTCAAAGGGACGGGTATCACATTGCAGCGCTGCATTCAGTGGGCCACTTTGTTTTCAAATGGTTTTGTTAGCTGTGACACTGCAGACATCCAACACCTTCCAAGAATCTGAACCGCAAAAAGCTCTTGTTCTCTGGCGGGTAACCCAGAAACAGACCCGGGGGGCTAAAGGCTGTGCTGTGCTGTGTCACACTAAAAAGCTTCCCTCAGGTGATCTTCCTTCCCCTGTTCTTGCCTCCAGGGCTGCGGAAGCATTTAAGCAGCTTAACACAGCAGCTTAACACTTCCATCTAAAGAGAAGAGGATCTTAACACCTCCATCTCACCAGAAGAGTGTCTTACCACCGTCATCTCATGAGAAGAGTACCTTCATCTGATGTGAAGAGCTGCTTGCTGTTTCACATGTCCCACTCAAGCCTTCTTCTTGACTTCTGACATATCTGAAGACATAAACCAACTGAAAGGGACAGTCCAACCAAAAATGTATCATTTAATCATCCTTATGTTGTTCCAAACCTGTATGACTGACTTTGTTCTGTGGAATTTAAATGAGAAACGTGTTTTTGTCTATTCAAAACGTTACCAAAAATCTTAAAAATCTCTTTTGTTGTGTAGAAGAAATAAGGTTATACAGGTTTTGAAAGACATGAGGGTAAGTAAATGATGACAGAATTTTCATTTTTGGTTGAACTATTCCTTTAAATGGACATTCATATTCTGACACTAGTGGAACTGGTTCTATTTAAATTTTTCTAATTTAAGACACTTTTCATGACAATTTATATTAACAAAGAGCTCAAATAAATTTGAGATTGTCTTAGTATTTGGTTCATCCCACCGTTTGCTTTAATGACAGAAACACTTGAGCTACATGAGCTATGCAAGTTTGTGTAAAATCTGATGATCATGTTCTTCAGAATGATTTTATAGCATGATTGATCTTGTGAAATGAGTTCATGACTGTTTGTAAAGAGTCTCAAAACCAATACCACAAATTCTTAAAAAACGTAATAAAAAAATTCTTGAATATTTATCTTAAAGTCAAAGAAGATCTATAAATCTCATTAAAAAATTATATTAGGTTCCTTGTTTTAATTATTTTAATATCCAAAAATATCTTTGTTTATTTCCTGTTTTAAACTGTCTTGCATGTATTATGAAAGCAGGTTGTAAGTGACTTTTCCCTAAAACGAATTGATCAATGATAACAGCTGCATTCTGTTGCATAATTGAGTTTCAGAAGGTCAAAAACCTCCACATTATACACTGGGCAGTGAAGGTATCTTTCCAGACAGACAGACAGACAGACAGAGAGTTTAGTGTGGGTCATGGACGCAGGCAGCAGAAAGACTATCCACCGCATTAACCTTCTCTGGTCCTGCCAGAACTCTTTCTGCACTCTTCTTTCAGCAAGACCCAAGGGAGGGTAACTCTGAGCCCGGCCCATTCTCCGTGAGAACTTTGATTTCCTATTAGGTTCCTGCAGCGGAGGGGGGACCCGTTCGTCTCACGTTCAACAGCAGACTCTGCACAAGACAATGGCTAGCCTCGGCCTGGATACAGGCCCTTTTGTTAGCCGTGCCATTTTGTTTTCACCCCTGTCTCCCTGGCAAGGCAGAGTCTTCACATCTCATGCTCTTCCCCAAAGTACACACTTTTGGATGGGGGGAGAACAGAGAGGGGGAAGAGCTAGACTGCTTGTCTGTACATCTAGACAGAAGAAGAGCAGTGCCACTGGTAAAGGTTTTGACACGCTGTTCATCATCACCTCATGAAGAAAGCTACAATGGTCAGTTTATCCAACATCAAAATGATGTAGATCTTAGTTACTACCTGTAACTGACATATATATAAAATAATCTCATAATGATCAAGAGATTTCTAAAAGATATCATGTCAGTTTATGTACTGTTTTCCTGGGATTTTCCAGTCTAATACATTTTGAATAAGATTTTTCCTATATGTCAGTTGTTTAACAATGTTTTTTGGGCCTGTTTGCATTGGCGTTCACTGTGTAGTGATTAAAAGTTGGGAAATTTGTGACTAATTGAACTACAGAGTGTCATGTATCTCATGAAGAACCATGAAATAGGGTGGGAGAGGAAAAGAGATACTGACTGACAGGTGCAGTGAGGCAGCACTGATCTGTAGAGGGGGAAGCACCCCTCAGGAGAACAGCAACTGGATGTGGATTGAGTCTGATGATGTGAAAACGAGGGATGTAGGGATAATCTGCAGGGAGGGAAGATGAGAGACAGTGAGAGCTTTTCCCATGCTTACCTGAACAAACAGCTCCACAACAATCAACACAGAGCCATGTGATACTGTATTCACCGCCCATCATCTTCACTTCTTCAGGACTGTAAAAAAAACAGGGGCTATAAAAATATTATAATGCTGATTTATAATCAATGTTCTAATGTCAAAATAGAAATTTTGTGTTACAATATACACTAATATTTAAAAGTTTGGTGTGAGTAAAATTTTCTCTCTTTAAAAAAAGAAAAGAAATTAAAAACATTCAGCAAGGATGTGTTAAATGGATAAAAAGTAATAGCAAAGACATATTTTTAGAAAAGATTTCTATTTTGAATAAATGCTGTTCTTTAAAACTTTTTATTCATAGAAAAATCTAAGAAAAAGGTATTACAGGTTCCAATATATATATATATATATATACAGTGGGTACGGAAAGTATTCAGACCCCCTTACATTTTTCACTCTTTGTTATATTGCAGCCATTTGCTAAAATCATTTAAGTAAATTTTTTCCCCTCATTAATGTACACACAGCACCCCATATTGACAGAAAAACAGAGAATTGTTGACATTTTTGCAGATTTATTAAAAAAGAAAAACTGAAATATCACATGGTCCTAAGTATTCAGACCCTTTGCTGTGACACTCATATATTTAACTCAGGTGCTGTCCATTTCTTCTGATCATCCTTGAGATGGTTCTACACCTTCATTTGAATCCAGCTGTGTTTGATTATACTGATTGGACTTGATTAGGAAAGCCACACACCTGGCTATATAAGACCTTACAGCTCACAGTGCATGGCAGAGCAAATGAGAATCATGAGGTCAAAGGAACTGCCTGAAGAGCTCAGAGACAGAATTGTGGCAAGGCACAGATCTGGCCAAGGTTACAAAAAAATTTCTGCTGCACTTAAGGTTCCTAAGAGCACAGTGGCCTCCATAATCCTTAAATGGAAGACGTTTGGGACGACCAGAACCCTTCCTAGAGCTGGCCGTCCGGCCAAACTGAGCTATCGGGGGAGAAGAGCTGTATATATATATATATATATTTATAAGCACAACAGTTTCAACACTGATAATAAATCCTCATATTAGAAGGATTTCTGAAGTATCATGTGACATCGAAGACTGAAGTAATGGTTGATGAAAATTCAGCACTGCATCACAAAAATAAATGATATTTTAAAGTATAAAAAAGAAAAGCAATATTAGAAATTGCAATAATATTTCACAATAGTACTGTTGTTTCCTGTATTTTTTGATCATATAAATACAGCCTTGATGAGCATAAGAAACTCCATTAAAAACATTATAAATCTTACTAATCCCAAAATTTTGAACAGCAGTTTATATAGATATTGACATATATAAACTATAGGTGGAAACATAATTTTCATGCAGCTCTTATCCATATAATGACAGTAAAAAAAAACACAACTGTCAAGCTCCAAAAAGGAGAGAAAACTTTTTTAAAGGTGCCAAAAATTGTGAAATAAAAAAATATATATTTCCTCATGTTTTCATTTAGTTTACTAAAGTGAAAAATAACTGTTAATTTTTTTCTACCAAATATTAGAGTATTGCACTTCACAATAAAAAAATGTAACAATGCAGATTTACACAAAAAAGTGTCTTACAATCAGAGCAGGCTGTAGTGAAACTCCTGAGAAAGATACGTAGTCTGTATATGTAGTAGTCTATCTATGAATGTAAGTTGCGATGACACTTAAAAATAGAAAAGCTGTATTTTGCTGATTTGTTTTTTGTTTATTTATTAATTTACTACTGTTGTACATTTTGTAAGATCTATTTACCGGTATATTCTTTCAAAATTTTCATGGACTTCTCAAGCACCCCCTTGAGGCCCCCCAGTAGTTAACAGACTGCAGTTTTTATGCTATGCATTGCTCTTATTGTATTGTATTTTGTTTTTTTATTTCCTTTCGAAACTTGACAGATGCAGTCCCTTTAAAAAAAGATTCTTCCAAAATTCAAATTTTGTGTTTCACATAAAAAAAAATACAGGTTTGGAATGATGGTGAGTCAACACCATAATTGTCAGCAGAAACAAATCAGCAGAAAACATCTTCAAACTTCACTGTATAGTGGCTAAAAATAACACTAAAGTTTGCTGAGTAATGTTTTGGAGGAGGGGAATGGTGTGTGATGGTGCTGAGAGGCTTGAGTTGCTAAGAAGCCCGCTAGCTGGTTAACTAATTACTCAGCTTCTTTTGTATCATGAGTGAATCTGGGCTGTATTAATGCAACAAGGAAGTTGCTCTGTAAGTGTTGGGCACAAACTATTTAGAAAGGGGTCACGTTTTCTAAGTACACCTTGCAGCTGCAGGCACCAACTCCCTCCCCTCCACTCCTGTGTCTCACACTCATATTGCAAGGATGCTCAAATAATAATAATAATAATAAAAAAATAAAACTGACAGCTTACTGTAGAACAAGAGAACTAAGTGTGACTGTATATCCCAGTGTTTTTAAATTATCAGGTCAGTCTGTCAGCTTGGAACAAACTACATTTCAAAGAAGGTGTGCATGCTAAACTTGAATAGTGAGAGGTCATTCAGCTCAGGTTTTACTCTAATTTTCTTTTAAAAGACCGAAACCTTGTGTCTGCTGACTCATCAGTGATTCAGACATCTCATTTTTTCTTAGAGACAAAATATTTTTTTTTTACACAAACTCATTAGACATGACTCAGCCATTGTAACCCCTATCATCTATCTATCTATCTATCTATCTATCTATCTATCTATCTATCTATCTATCTATCTATCTATCTATCTATCTATCTATCTATCTATCTATCTATCTATCTATCCAGCCATCCATCCGTCCGTCCGTCCGTCCATCCGTCCGTCCTATCTATCTATCTATCCATCCATCCATCCATCCATCCATCCATCCATCCATCCATCCATCCATCCATCTATCCATCCATCCGTCTGTCCGTCCGTCCGTCTGTCCGTACCTTTTCCATCCCTCTGCCCTACCTGACACTGTTTGCAAAGTTGCTTTCCTCAACTCTCCATTGTCAGAGGCTCCTCTCGGAGTGCTGAATAGATGAATGGAAATGGGGAGGAAAAAAAGAAAAGGGGCCGGACATGTATCCCTAATTGGGAGTGGGAGGGAGAAAAGGTGGGCGGGGGGCAAGGTTGTCTCTGCGCACAGCTGAAAGCGATATCCTTGTCTCCCCCAGCTTGCCCCACTCCCCTCTGCTCCACCCACAGGATACCTGAGAGTGAGGGTCTCTGGGGAACTGGACTAGGGGAGGCTTTCAGCGGCCATGAAAGGAGAGCAGAATAAAACACAAGAAAACTCCTGACAATATACAGTATCCCTCCCCTGAGCATGGCTCACAGCTGAAACACTATCTGTGCAGCCACTGTACAATGGGGGCAAGAGTCCCTTAATAGATGCGTGGCCTTCACAGGTGAGTGGGTGGGACAGCCAGTGCTCTCCAAACCTGGCAGAGTTAAATGAGTTCAAGGCATTGAGAGAGTTGAGAGGTCCTGGTGCAGAGCTTCAGTTTATTTGCTTTCCTTTAGGAAGAATTACAGATGTCATGGACACTGAATTAAAATGATTTACCCCATTTGTCAATCCCTTATCTTTTTTTTAAACAGTTTACACATATTTACTTAAGTTTTAAAATTAATTCTTCCTATGAAAATAGTCCTAGATGTACATTTTGGATAATAATTGCAATGAATTAGACCTTCAGAGTTTTGGTAGATAACAGAAAACGGCTGA
>NW_015506420.1:237426-249370 GCF_001515645.1 Sinocyclocheilus grahami | reverse complement strand
GGCTGCAAAACAATTAATCATGATTAATCGCATTCAAAATAAAAGTTTATGTTTACATAATATATATGTGTGTACTGTGTATATTTACTATGAACTGTATATATAAATACACAGACATACATATTAATGAAAGTATGTTAGATTTATATATAGAATATTCATATTTATATACAAGTATAAACATACATACAAATATATTTTTATGTATTTATATATATACATATTAAATACATAGTACACACACACATATAGTATGTAAACAAACTTTTATTTTGAATGCGATTAATTCATTATACACCAATTTTCCCCAATTCCCAAATAATTACAAAGAAACAGCGACAAATATTTTAATTAAGCGTGTAATTTTGTAGAAAGACTGAAATAGTATTTACTTATAAATCATACTCCACTAATCTTTATTTACAATCATTGATGAGCATTTGGCTTATAGGTACATAAAAATGATTTTATAGTTTCTATGATCATGAAGTTCAGAACTGCATATCGGCTCTGCATTCAAAGAAAAACCCACACAGGAGGGTCTTAGATGTGGTTTACACCACAAATCCAATCATTCTCTGTGCCTGCCCTTGTAATCTATATAAGTCAAAGCATTCACGACTAGTTTTAAAGAAAGAATTGCCCCTCATGTTCTGAGGTGTGACTCGAAAAGTGCCTCCAGCACTACGAGAACCAATTTTTTGACCTCAACCATTCACTACCGCAGCCTCTCGTTCATCAGAAGGGGATCGGCACGCTGGATGTAACCTAATCCATGAGGAAGTCGACAAAAAGAATAAATGCCCTTACAGTTTAGGTGTTTCCTATACATATGCACACACATCCATATCCTCACAATGAATGTAACTGATGCTCAAAGGGCATTGAACGTCGATATAATTGGCCTTACCATTGTATACCTTTGAATGGGACGGTTACCCAAGAAGCCTCATGTTGGTGTAGGTACGTCCACTTTGAACATTTTGCAGACACAAAAGGGCAGCCACAGGAGGAACAAAGATGTGAAGAATCACCACTGCCCTTTCAGTTTCTTTTTATGGCGTGCTGAAGGACATTGAGATGAGGTGGCAAGGTTAGCTAACAAATGGCTAATCCTTCCAGTTTTTCTGCAGATTACTTTATTAATAAACTAATGTGATATATAACATCACATATATGTTTAAAAAAGACTCAAAAAGATTCAACAAATTAAGTTCAGTCAACAGCATTTGCGATGAATGCTGATTACCACAAAAGTACATGTCAAGCAAAAAACTGGATTACAGTGAGGCACTTACAATAGAAGTGAATGGGGCCAAGTCATAAACAGTTTTACGCGCACTGTTTCAACATATTCACCTTACTTTGCAACACTGAAGAAAGCTATTTTGTGTGAAAGTGCAAGACTTGCAATTCAGTAGCTGCTATACTGTAGGTAAATAACTAGAAGATTAACAATGTGCAATAAATGGTAAAACTATCTGCGCTACAAACCAGTGTGTTATTATTACAGTAATAAAAAATATTTGATTACAGATGCCAATCTGCAATATCAAGCAACATAACTGACTGTTTTTGTACAGCTAAAATAACTGGTAGCAAATTACACCGGAAAGACTCACAAATGGCCGCAACTGCTCCTATTTAAAAATATGGTGGAAGGACACAAGACATAAACAACAAGCATGTTAGCTTAATTTTAATGGGAAAAAAAGATTATGCAACATTATGCAACAAATGCAGTTGAGTGAGTTTAACTTGAACCCTGAATATTCCCTTGTGCGGTCGTTATTTGTGAATTGTGAATCACACTCATGGCCTTTGCGGTCAAAAGTGACCGGACACCTGAAATTTTACTTTTTTTCAGTAAAATCAATCTAAAATATTTTTGTTCAATAATATTTTTTTCTTTTGTATTTTGAGAGAATTCTATGGTAATCATTAATATTTATGCAATAATTATTATCAATTTTCCCCATTGAAAATAGTACACATTTTTTATCTAATTTTTTAAAATTATTTTTCAATTAATGCAGTCTCTCAGATTAAAATAGAGACTAGGCCTTTAAAATCCATTTTTTGAATGCAGATTAGCACCTCCATGTAATTTCATGGTGTAACCACTAGATGCCTGTATAGGAATCTATAAAGAGGCTTTTGAATCCCCTAGTTGTTTTTATACATAATTATTTATGTGGATTTAAATGTATATTAAGGCATTCTCAAAGACTACTATTTGTCAAGGTTTATATTTTTGTTGTTGTTTTAAATGTTGATTTGAAGCGTCAGTTTTTGAATTTTATTACTACAGTCAAACCTGAACACAGAACGCATTTTGTTATACAAAACATTAAAATTCTATAAAAATGTAACAAAAATAAACATGAATGTTTTATCAGAGCTTAATCCTTCTGGGTCTGATCTGATTTTAACCTCATATTTCAGTTTTTCTGAGTCATTTTGGCTATATGGTTATAGCCATACCAATTCATTTGAGTGTGTATAATTGTGTGTGTGTCTGTGAGTGAGTGTGTGTGAGTGGATGTGTCTGTTTTGTACTCTTGATGTTTTAGAGTGTAACCCCTTCCTTGTTGTCCACTTTTTTACTAAATTGTAGTTGAATTATTGATTTTATTTTACACTTCCTTGCTGTCCACTTTTTTACTAAATTGTAGTTGAATTATTGATTTTATTTTACACCAGTTCATGGTATTGTAACATTGTAACATTTCTAAATGTTACATTGTTCAGTCAAAAGTGACCGAAGACAGCACAAGGGTTTTAAATGCATCAATAACTGTTGCATTATGTTCAACAGATACTTCAGTGTTCCCCAAAAAAATTTCCAAACTGTTTAAACATCTTTTTTTCCTTGTTTTGCAAGTTAAGAGCATTCATGGATAATATTACCTATGATCTCACAAGAATAATCCTGGCTATCTGGGTTACATTGATACGCATCATCAGAGACTGCAGACTAGTGTTCACAGGAAGCCTATACATTATTCATACCTCTTATTCAGAGGCTCATGTGACGTTTTCTATTATTTTCCTCCCTTGCTTAGATAACAATCTTTCTTAAAACGCCACAAAGCTTTTTTTTAACCATGTAGTTGTGCTACATGCACAGGTGTATGCATATGTGTCAACAAATGCCTCTAATACATTACTTGACATTAATATTTCATAGCAGTGTCTCCATAAGCTGAAATCCAAATGCTCTTTTGACAATAACTGGATGGGTAACAGTTACTTGGCACAAGTCTTTCAGATCAGAGAATGATTCTCTGTCTACACTATCACATGCACTATAACAGTGGATTTTTTTCTCTAGCTAACATCCGTTTCTGCTCTTCTTTTTTCCTCTCTTTTGAATGCCTTGTACACCTCACCCCCACATGCCCTCTCTCTTTTTCTGTCTTGCTGTATGGTTGTTGCTACAGTCTCGAAGCAGATGGAGAGTACGGCCCAGTTTTAGCTTTTGTTCCAACATCCCCAGAGAGTCCGAGCCCTTTCCTTGGCTCCTCCCACTCCCCTTATCTTCAATGAAGTTTAGGAACCTCACTTTTCAACTGAGCATAGGAATGAGCATGTGCTCTGCAGGCAGTTTAGACTGTTTACTCACTTATAACACTTTACCTGTTCAGTAGGCTATGCATGCAAGTTGGTCCAGTACTGAATGAGGTGGAGGTTGGGTTGATCTTCATGGTGGAGGGTTTTCATGACTTGTCCATCATGTTGAAAAATGGTTGAGGAACTAGGACAGTAAATGCAAACAATTCCCCACCACCTCAAACACAAACAAGAAAAAATTCACAGCATTGGAATGCATACAAAACTGATCTACTGTTATATTTTGTCACTGTCAAACAAAAACAGTGGAATGTCTAAACATCAGGTTTGAGCCAATAGTGTGAAGTTGGGAAAGATCCAACTTTTTCTGCATACACAACATATTAATAAAGGTATTAAATGAGACACATTATGTTAACATACCATAACTGTTTCGGAATCTTCACTGAACACATATGTTGGATTTTTAAGTTATATAAAGGTTAGCATGACGATAGCACCATTGCGCACGAGCCTCTCAGATTCTAGGAGCCCGGGCATTGAGTAAGGGAGGGGTTTTTTGTTTATGTTTTCCCTTCAACGCTCTACCTCAATACTTAATGAGATGTGAAACCTCAACTCAGGCAGTCTCCCAGCTGTTGTCAGGAATACTTTATAAGCTAAAAAAAAGACCATGGGACCACAGGTTGATATCAGATCAGTCGCCCCGAGCACACGGGGGTCAACTGACAGTCAGCTAAGTATCCACTTAAAACACGAAAATTAAAAAATGCTAAATAATTTTTAAAATCGTATTTTTTCTCGTCTCTGTAGCGTAATACATGTTTTCTTTTATTAAATGTTTCTGTATTAAATCAAGCAATATGTTTTAGACCATGGCACCATAAAATCATTGCATGACTATCTTTCTCTTTTAAGCCACCATAGGGTATTGTTGATGTAGACTAGCTTAATTCGAATCTGAAATTCAACAAATCTGAGAAAGAAAAAAAAAAAAAAAAAACTTAGGAGTCCTAGGCTAGCATTACTCCAGAATTACATAAAATGAAATTAAAGTTGTATAGATTATAATGAGATTGTAAATATAGTATTTTCCCACCAAAGCAAAGAAACCATCAAAATGACGTAAAACATTAATGATGAATGAGATACCATTAAGTTTGCCAGATACAAAAATACAATTTGTTGAATATTGCAAATGTTGCAAGTGCACACTAGCCTACTCTGTTTCTTATACACTCTAAAAAATGCTGGGTTGTTTCAACCCAACTTTGGGTCAAATATGGACTAACCCAACCTTTGGGTTAAATTTTTACATTAAATTTTAAACCCAAAAGTTGGGTTAGTCCATATTTGACCCAAAGTTGGGTTGAAACAACCCAGCATTTTTTAGAGTGTAGGCTAAAAGTAGCACAACCAAGAAAAAAACTGAAGAGCCCTTTAAAAGATTTCTGTTGAATGACTTTAAGCGTATATATAGACAAAATGAGAAGGTTTTCATGTTTGATAGCATTTTCCGCGCTATTTTTGTGTTGAGGAGACAAACTGGACACATCGGTCAAAGCACTGGCATTAGTTGAGCACGACTAGACCTGACAGCTCCTGCAACCATGCCCTTATAACCGATCTAAGTGCTACTTAAAGGAAAAAGGCAGTCTAAATGCCGTAAAAGGCAAGAGATACAAAGTTAGGGAGACACAGCTTAAGAATAATCACACTAAATGCGACTGTAAGTGCAGGTGATAAACTTCTCAGCTAGTTTACAGTTTGGTAGGCGTCGCTACTCCCCATGTACAGGCGCGTGGTCGCGAAATTTGAGCGCGTTTGTCGTTTGAGGGTCGCATGTAACAGGACGGCACAGATGGTCGCGCGGTTCACTGGAACATAAAGGTATTATGGATAAGGTTGTGAATAATTTAGCGTGCTGAGCGTGTGCGTGATATTGCCTATTATTCTCGATGTTAATCTGGATAGGGATCGCAGACGCACGGCTCAAGTGATTGGATAAACGCAGGGGTGGAGACACAAAAAAGCAGGGACACTGCGGCCACTTTCATTAATAATTCCTGAGCAATTCCAGTGAAGTCTTTGAAGGGAGCGGACAGAAAAAAAGTTTTGGAAAATGACTTATCCCTTTCTGTTCCTAAAGGGAACTCTCTCTGTAGCCTTTATCGTTGTTGAAAAGCGTTTAAAGAATAAACAAATATAATGTAGCTTCTCTATTAAAATGAATACATCAACGCTTTTTTTTGTTTGTAATAATTTACCACGGTAAATGAGGTTTTCAAATGATTAAACCTAATTTTTGGGGAGGTTCTGAAAAAGAATAAGGCGATGTTAATCTGGATAGGGATCGCAGACGCACGGCTCAAGTGATTGGATAAACGCAGGGGTGGAGACACAAAAAAGCAGGGACACTGCGGCCACTTTCATTAATAATTCCTGAGCAATTCCAGTGAAGTCTTTGAAGGGAGCGGACAGAAAAAAAGTTTTGGAAAATGACTTATCCCTTTCTGTTCCTAAAGGGAACTCTCTCTGTAGCCTTTATCGTTGTTGAAAAGCGTTTAAAGAATAAACAAATATAATGTAGCTTCTCTATTAAAATGAATACATCAACGCTTTCTTTTGTTTGTAATAATTTACCACGGTAAATGAGGTTTTCAAATGATTAAACCTAATTTTTGGGGAGGTTCTGAAAAAAAAATGTTTTTGCGAAACGTGTATTTTAGAGGTCTTAAGTTATTATAGTTTTATTTAACAACAACAAAGGAAGGCTATTTGTAAGCCCCCTTTTAGTCTAAGACATGCGAGTGCGCGTGTTTGTGTGTGTACTGGTGTGTGCGCGTGTGTGGCAGACCCACAGAGCGAGCGTATAGTCTCGCGAGTCAGGTCCTGTGGGACTCCACTCGTTGCGCTCACCAGCTGACAGCGCGTGCTTCCAGGAGGACACCCAACACCAACAATTTTGTAAAAGTTAATAAACGCTTCAATTACAGTTAAAACAATTCCTTCAATAAACACGAGGCTGCTTACAGATAAGAAGACTATTAAAACCCATTCATAGGCAAAATGAAATAATTCATGATGTTTGTCATGGCTCGAGGGTAGAGAAGCTGACAGTTGGCACGGGGGCAGTTGGCAGCACACCAGCATGCATATGAACCACATGAAGAAAACCTTAACGTATGCGCTAAACGCCTTTAGAGAAGTTCTTCCAAACTCTGACTAAAAGAAAAGATTAACAATGAGACTAAGATCGGACTTAAAGTTCACATTTTAAGACAATTGTGGAACGAACAGCTAAACGAAGTTTTCTTAAGAGACTGTTTTATTCATGCCTGAGTCTGCTTCGAAAATTGTAGGCTTTTCGTTTATACGAACCAAATCATAAGAAATTCGTACGAAATCGCCACCTCGTGAAATAGCCTACGTTTACGTTACGTTTTCTCATGAGATCGGCTTGGCTTTAAGCCTGTGAAATACGAGCAATATTAGTAATATAGCCTAAATAAGGCGTTTACAGTTTATTTGACAGCTAGGCCTATAAGCAAAACTTCAAAAGAGACAGCTAAGTTTTTAAAACCTCAGAATGAACAGGCTAAATAATAAAAACATATGCTGAACTGATAGCTACATTGGGTGACGGCGAGATTAATCAATGTTTTTTTAATGTTTTTTTATTAAATGTGTCACTGTATAGGCTACTGACTGTGTTTAGTGCATTGCTTTGATGATCAGATTTTCCTGATCTCGGTGTAAATAAAATACAATTAAATATTAAATCAAATGAAATGTTTTTATTATAGCCAACGTTGTGTTGCAGTCTGCTGCCACAGAATCTTTTTTAAGTTCCAAAAATAACTTTGATCTCTAATTATAGAAAAAAAATTAAAACATGTTGTTGTAGGCTATATCAAATAACCAGAAACCATACACGGATCCGAGGTGCCTATAATGTTAAATTAAGAACTTTTTGTCCAAATAACCAACTTAAAGTGTTTCTTAAAAGAAGATGGTCAAAAAGGTTCTTTATTGACATTGATGGTTCCATGAATATCCTTTAACATAAATGGAGCCTTTTCATTCCACAAAAGGTTTATAGTGGAAAAAAATGTATTTTTAGATTATACAAATATTCTTCACATTAAGAAAAAAAGGGGTTTGTAGGAACTGTTCATTGAAAGGTTCTTTGGGGAACCAAAAACGATTCTTCGTATGGCATCGCTACGAAAACACCATTTGGAAGATTTTTTAAACGGTGCTGCAAAAAAACCACTGTAGTCTACTTGACTAAAGTTCACATTTAAAAATATAGGTTTGTTTTTATATGTATCTCAGACAAGGTCACCCTCCGTTTTGATACAGAATTTTATAGGCTACAGTACGGTAAAAAAAAATGTAATTATTCATTTTTCGATCATGTCACATCAGTTACAGCCATAAAATGTTTCACACCTATAAGTTCTCGTTAAGGGCTAAACCTAATTAAAATGACATGACATTAGATAAAGCTGGTGCCCACATATTAGGATTTACTTTATTTTTTAAAAAAAGATCTAGATTCTAGAAAAGGTTTCAGATAAAATCGTAATGAAAAACTGATAACGACAATCACACAGAGACATGAGACATAATCATGTTAATTTTTCTTTTTTATTTCTACAATAAAACAAAACATACCAGTAGCAAAACTGCTCATTTTCAATAACGAAAAAAACAAAAACTGACAAGGCAAACGGAAATAAATAGCTTACTTCAGCTAAAGAAGCAGAACAAAACTTCTTTGCATTGAAATCAAATATTAAAAACGAACGGATGTACAAAATCTAATGGCTATATTAAATATATTCATCAAATTGGCATTACTTCTACATAAACACAACATTTCTTGTTCCATGACAAAAGAGTGTTTCTCAAGCCTATGGCCCGTTTTTAAAGTGCACGTAAACTTTAGAAGTTGCAAATTCTTACAGGGTTCAAAATCAATCGCATCTATGAAAATAGGCCCAGGACAATCACGTGTCAAAACAGTTCACGGAAGACAGTTTTATGCATGACATTCGAGCCCATGGCACTGCTGCACGCGGCAGTTCACATGGCGTAGGGGTCTGATCAATGTCACGAGAAGGCAACTAAATCTATTGGCGTCAGACACAACAGCAACAGCATTGTCAAAAGATCATACAACAAATTGATAAATAAAGCCACCTATTACAAAGCCCAAATATGCGATTGACACGATTGATGGACAGTCCGGTTGGTGTGTTTTCTAAAAAGAGCGGTGCTTGGGCAGTTTCAGTTCCGACAGCTCGTCCTCGCTCTGCATCTCCAAGTGCGTTTCGTCCGAGTCACTGAAGTGCGAGTGAGGGGAAAACTCTCCGTCGCTCCGGTTCGACCGAGGCGAGTCCTTGCTGGCCTCCGAACCGGACTTGCTCGTTCCAGAGGGCGACTGGAGCTCTTGCTCCATGAAAGAGGCGAAAGCTGCGTCCTCGTACTGGTACGGGTAACCCGCGCCCGCGCCTCTCCGGCAGACGCTCGGCGATCCTCTGGGAGAGCGGTGCTCCTCGAACACGTTGGCAGGCAGCAGGTCGCAGTTTGGCGGGTCGGCTTTAGCACCGGGGCCCTGAAGCAAGTCGGACAGGGCGTTGATGTAGATCTGGGCCATCTGTAGGGTATCGTATTTGGAGAGCTTCTTGTCATCTTCGAAGGCTGGGATGACGCTGCGCAGCTTGTCGAACGCGTGGTTCAATCCGTGCATCCTTCGCCTCTCCCGGGCATTGGCAGCCATGCGCCTCTGTTTCTGCACGACGTTGGTCGCTTTGCTGGACGGGGCCCGCTGTCTGCCCTCATCTGCAGCCACAGCTCCTTTAAGCCGGCAGAGCTCGCGTACTTTGACAGGACTCTTGCTGCTCTTCCTGAAGTTGGAGGCAGAGGACACGCCTTCCGCGCTCGAGCCGGGCGAGTGCAGCAGGTATTCGGCGTGTGCCGCGCAGGTGCCAGCCTGCACTGGAGCCAGCCAGGCGCGTGGGTCACTGCTGGCCATGAGTGCCAAAGCTGGTGGGTACTCGCGCTGCTTCCCCCGCCCCAGGCTCGGATGCTGGACGTCGAGTTCAACCACCTCCCTTGTATCCGTGCTTACGCCGTCCACGTTCATTCCATCCATGTTGTTTTTTTTGTGCTTTTTGGAGGAAAGTGGATGGCTTTGGATAAGGGAAATGGATATTTGCAGATGAGTTCTCTTCTTACACCTGTGGTGAAGGGGATTTCTTTACTGATGTCTCAGGGCGACTCGTCGGCTTTAAAAGCGGCACGCGCCGGGGAGCCCCCCTTCTCAAGCTGGTCGCGACTGTTAAACACGTTCAAAAATGAGTGTTAATACCAGATTGAGTTTCGTTTTCTTTTTGAGCAAGTTCAAAACCTTTTGATCCGATTTAAGGAACGCCCTTTCAGCAAAAGAGCTTCCCAAAGATCAGAAACTTGATCTGGAGGCGCGACAGTCCCTTGCTGTCACGAGCTTTAGAAAGACAGCAAGTGCAAAAAGGGCAGTAAGATAATGAAAATAATAATAATAATAATAATAAATGTTGATGGTGACGCCCTTTTCGTAGGATTTGCTGTAAAAAAAATATAACAACTATAATAAATAAATGGAATCAGCTAGTTAGGCATATAAACTTAGCGTGAAACTAAGAAAAGGCATTAATATTAGAAAAGTTAATTAGTTATAACGTGGAAAATGTGCAGACTGCAAAGTGTGCATAACTTTTTGACACGGGCTACAGCTTTAATGTAAGGCAGTGATGCACAGGACCTTAATTCCTGTTTTCTGGCATTACAAACTTCACATGAATCTTTTTACATTTATTCATGAATTCATAGAGCGCAGAGGCTCGCGGACTGGCGCCTGAGCTCACCCCAACTGGAGCCTCATCCAGGCGGCTTGTGTGTCTTGGAATAGGTCCTAAAGCAAACAACAGGTTGGGATTGCTGCCGTCGATTATTAAAGTGTCCCAGGGACAATAGAGACTCAATGTTCCATTCGACACGCCTGAAGAACTCTTTGGAAAAAGGGCACAAAATGTGTCTCAATGGGGGCTTCCACCGCGATCGAGTCTGCGTGCTGCTTTCTTCATTCCTGTCTCCCGGGAAACCCAGAGATATCGCGTGCTGGATAAAAGCCGATAAAACACATCACAGGGCTCCACAACACATGCAGTATTATTATAAGTAGCCTAATAATGAATTTCACAGCTACTCCATTCATTAAATATATGATAAATAACACACACACACACACACACACACACACACACACACACACACACACACACACACACACATATATATATGTAACACATATTTACATAGATAAAAGTAATAATTTATATTAAATTTAATAATTTAGATTTCACTTTTTTTTAATTATTATCCAGTACATACACCTCCTGACGTTAGTTTAAAGCGAGCTTGTGTATTTACAAGCGTTTAATTTGATGTAATGTCTTCCATAATACATGAAACCTGAAACAAATAAGATCTCTGATTTTCTAAATATCAGAACAGGTGCACACTTTAGTATGCATCTCTTTACAGAAAAAGCCACAAAGGCGACATCTAGTGGACTTGCAACGCACTTACCCTAGATCAATTGTATATTAGTCCTCGAAGAGCTACAGAACGCAACTGTCTGCATGCCAGCCTTCATGGGTGCTATGCTATGGGCTGTAAGTGTAAGCTTTTTATCGTTTAAAAATTCTGGTGCATCAGAGTTTGGTAAAAAGTGTAACAGGCAACATTACAACCCATACGCATTACATACAACATAACATAAACAGACCAGTGTTGCCAACTAATTTTCAGAAGAAGTTGCTAAAGGAAGGTCGATTTGTTGCTAAAAGTTGCTAAATGACGTTGTGATGTCATTGCACTATGACATCATTGCGTAATTATGACGCACAATTGTGTCACTAGGCCTATATCAAGTATCAGCAAAAAAAATCTTATATATGTTCATTTAGAGATTTGTTAAGGTAATATAATATAAATATAACGTATTTTGTGTTTTCGGGTTACATGGTTACAACGGATAATGTCCTGTAATGTACATTTTTCTAGATATTTTTCTTACAGTGTACTAACTTATCAACAGTCGCAGGTACAAGCTATTACTAACAAGGTGTATCATAAACGAACAATTATTAAATTATTATTATTATTAAATTGAACAATTGCAAATAGCAACTAACTTAATTCATGTGACGTGTGTACTACTAGACATCTTTGGTTTCCTCTTGTGTAATTTAGATGGAAAATTTGTGCCTTTTATCGTTTAAATCACCTATCAAAAGTTGCTAAAAGTTGCCAAATAAAT
>NW_015506420.1:223426-236372 GCF_001515645.1 Sinocyclocheilus grahami | reverse complement strand
GCAACACATACAACAAAATAGGCCTATATTAAATACTGTACATTATAATCAGTTGAAAATGATGTAATCCTGTACAATTCTATGTATGAAATTAAAAATGTTACAGGCATAGCAGGTTTTGCATGCTTCTTTTACGGAAAAAACCTTGCCTCCTTTTTGACAGATTTGGAAATTAAAATTAAATGAAGTCGAATGAGTATGCCTTACCATCAGAAACCGTGGAGAACTTCTTGTAATGTGATAGTGGCTAACTGAGCTTTACAGACTCAGATATTATACTCTATATCGTCTTTAAATCCGACAAAAAAATGATCTGCATGTAAAATATACACTTTAATGTCTCTTCATTTACGCTAAATAAAAATCTTTAAACTGATACTAAATAAAATTGCTCCTATAGTCTTTCAGTAATCGTATCTTAAGAAAAGTACATCTAGAATGCTTGCGCCAAAACACTGTTGCTGTTCTCTACACACAACATTTGCGAATTAGTCAGAGGATAACAAACTGAAAGCTCATTCTAAACGACTAACATTAGTAAATATTAATACAGTTTATGTTAGTGAACAGGATTGGTTTGTTTTCTGTCCTCAAAACGTGTTTTTTTTTTAAACTCTCACCACACCTCGATGGCCTTGTTTAAACAATTAGCACTTTAAAAAAAAGTTAGATAAATAGTACCCCTTAACATTTACGAAATTAAATAGAAATATATTTCAAATAACCCCTCAAAAGTCGCCACCGTATCAGCATTTTCAGATAGTAACAGGTTGAGGACCAACACTTGAAAAGTAAAAAAAAGCCCCGTCTCCTAAGGCTCATGTTAAGAATTTGTTTAAAAACCCTCTCACTCTTTGATTTCCAAAATCTATTGTGGCATATACAATGAAGCTGTTCTACAGAATGTTTTTGTTGAATCCTGGAGTACGGCTACAGAAGTGAATACAAACTCTTAATGGTGCAAATCAATGTAAGATGATGGCACTGAAGCAATTTCAAAAGTAATCATTAAAATAAAAGAGAAAATTAAAACTACAGACAGCTCTGAACACTTTTTTTTTGTTGTTAAAACTCTCTGACCAGACACATTCCACGCATTAAAGATTCATTATACTTAAAGTCAGTAAGAGACATTTAGTAGCATTTGTTCCACCCACCCACCCACAGTATAATAACTTTATTTGTATTTTTTGTTTTATTTTAAAGTTCATTAGAGTCTTTTCCACAGAGTGTCCGTTTAAAGACTCAAAGTAGATCTCAACTTCTGGGAGATGGCAGAGAGGATGAGAGGTCTTTAGAAACACAGTCACTTGCTGTGACGCTTCAGAGAAAAGCAGGTTGTTTTCTCTGAGTTTAGCAGCGCCATGTTGAATGCGTCAGCTAGAGGGAGTACTGAACGTTAACCAAAAGCAAAATTCAGTCGATGAGTTGACAAGATTCTTCCAAACTGAGTTATTGCAGATCTGGGAAACACTTGGCAGAGTCTTTTGTTTTTTTCTTCCCGAAAAAAAAAAGAAGGTAAACATACTATCATTGCAACATTTGAATCGAATGTGGCAAACAAAAGGCAAATTCATTTAGTTCACAGAGAAAATCTCCCGACAAACCACAACGACAATAATGATCATTTTATTCCACCCTCGTCCTGTCGGCGGGTTCGGTTGGGACGAACGAGCTCCATCGCGAAGAGCAAAGCCAAGAGAAAACGACAACCGTAAAGGAACATTTGTATTTACATATATCTCTTTTTTGTTTCCAACTCACAGGCCCAGGAACCCCTGCAGTCTATATGGAGGTGCCCCTGTCCGGGTCGTTGCCGTAGCTGAAGTTGGGGGCCGGGGTGGGCTGATACGGGATGCTGGACATTGTCTTGACGGGGCTGCGAAAGAAGCCGCCGTTGGGGGCCCGCTGCCGGAAGGGCCCCCCAGTCCGGTGGTCCTGCACGGCCCCGAAGGCGAAGCCGGCTGCCGCTTTGGCCGACAGGCTGCGGCTGAGAGTCTGGATCTGCTCGGGGATGAAGGTGGTGGTGGTGATGTGCGTGTTGCGGAAGTCGCTGATCTGCTCCAGGGCCTGCCGGGCGGCTGGGAGGGAGTCCATGTCCAGGGGCGTCAGGTCGATGGAGGAGGTGGAGAACTGTTTGTGGGGGCTCTCATCCTCCGTGCACAAGCTGTTAACCCGGTGATGAAGGTGCTCCAGGTCGATCTCCTTATCGTCCTAGAGGAGGGGAGAACGGGAGGAGGAAAGTGGAGTGGGGAGGGGTGCGGGAAGAAAATAAGGAAGGAGAGAAGAACAGGAGGAGGAGCGAAGGTTGTTACAGGATCAGAGGAGAAAAGAGGTGTAAAGTGAAGAGAAGAGGTGTGTAATCGTAAGAGCAGATACAGCGGGATGGGTTAGTGAAGCGGGACGGCGCGATAAGGGTTAATAGGGAAATGGATGGGCGGTGGAAGAGGAAACGCAGGCAAAGAAAGGTGAGAAAAGGAAGGAGGTGGTGAGCCAGTGAGATGGGAAGGAAGTGTTTGGATGCGGTTGGGAATGGATGGAAACATTGAGAACATTTAGAAGAAGGTTGAGGGTGGGTGTCGATGGAGAATTAGCAGGCCCGATGAGGTTTTAGCGTTTGCATGGTTAACAAGACAGAAAAAGAGGAGGGAGGAAGGTACAAAAAGGGAAACATACTGAGCTATGGTAATGAAAACACATCAGTCTTAACTAGTACTGTCCTTGGACTTGTCGAGAACTATCAACAACATTAATGCCATTGCGTGACACATTGATCTTTGGATATGTAGATACAGTCTACAAAACCTTTCCAATGTCAAGCCATCTGAAACCACGGTCGATCTACTGTATATTATGTTTACAGTACTAACATAACCACTAAAATATGTGGAGTGCTTAAAACAAACTCACGGGGTGACGTGGGCTGACATTGTGGCTGCAGTGAGATAAATGGCCTCTGGATTGGACCAGCATAAAGCACTTTGTTGATTGCAGCCACCAGCGGCAGGCAGCGTGGCCCTGAGTAAAGAGGGGCGGAGGGGAAACCTGGTCGGGCCGAAGGGGGTGGGAGGTCGGGGGGCAACTTGTTGGTACCTGTCCTACCACCACGGTGGAGGAAGGCGGTATAAAAGGGGTGTAGGAGTGAAGGGAACAGGGATTGTGTTACATGACAGGACACATTTGTGTTGTTTTCTTGAACTAACGAGGGACCATGTGCTTTTCGGAATACTTTGTTGTGATTTGAAAATAATACCACTTATGTTTCCCCCCCCTTTTTTTTGTGGGGCAGGGTATTATTGCTCCGAATATGAATCTAATTCAAGGCATTTTATTCTAAGATTTATAGATATGGATGTGACACTAGTGTGAAATCTTTAGGAGGAAGGCGGTATAAAAGGGGTGTAGGAGTGAAGGGAACAGGGATTGTGTTACATGACAGGACACATTTGTGTTGTTTTCTTGAACTAACGAGGGACCATGTGCTTTTCGGAATACTTTGTTGTGATTTGAAAATAATACCACTTATGTTTCCCCCCCCTTTTTTTTGTGGGGCAGGGTATTATTGCTCCGAATATGAATCTAATTCAAGGCATGTTATTCTAAGATTTATAGATATGGATGTGACACTAGTGTGAAATCTTTCAACCAGTGGTTCTCAACCTTTTCAGCACAGTTATAATGGAGCTACATTCGGCATCTGTCCAACTATATGTGACACAATGTGTAACTGAATATCTGAAGGATTAGGTACACACGTATCACCTTTGTCTTCTGAAGCATGCACACAACGCAAAGACCGATTGTTGTCTAAAACTATAATTAGGCGACATTGAGATCTATTAGTCTAGATCTATTAGACTTCACAAAGGCCTGAGTGGTATGATTTCAGTTTACATTACATTTGAAAAAGTCTTATTATTGCTCTAGTTTGACTAAAGGTGCATGTAAACACTTATTTTGAATCTATCATTTGAAATAACAAATGTGCTTGTGTCTGTCAATACATTAATTATTAACGATAAGAACTCCGTATGCAGAAAAATGTCCTTATATTTGTCTTTAAAATATATTTATATATTAAAATATGTAGATTTTTTCTGCCCTACTGGAAGTTAAGTACAAGATTTGATTATAAATCTTACAATTTTAAATATAGACATCTTAGAAATTGTATTATTAATACATATAAATGCATCATTTGAAGTTTGCTGAGGCCCCCTAGTGTCCCCCCTGAATGAGAACCACTGCTTTAAACTTTATCTTACCTGTTGCATCGACTGTATTAGGATTCTGGGATTGTATACTGAATTAGGCACTTAGTCTGGCTATGCAACACCAGTCTAAATATTGAACACGTTTTGCAAACGCCAGCTTGCTGGGCAAAAGCTATGCATATGGGTTGCTCCACTCCAAAGCTACGCAGCTCAAATAACTGTTTGCGCTGCCATTTCTGTATTCTTTTAGCCAATTTTGCCTAGTCTCTATGCAGCTTGGCACTAATGTGGGTTTCAGATCAAAAATGAAGATTGGTTTTGAAAATAGCCTGTATTATTGCATTCCTGAGCAAAGTGACTGTAAATCTCAAGGTTTCTGGAAATAAATGGTAACGGCCTTCCTTGTAGCACCCTGCTGGATTCTCACTCAGCAGCAAATGTGCGACTGCTGAAGTCCATAAAAAAAACGTATTGTAGCGCATTTGGTGCCAGGGGCGATTTCATAACCTACATGGGCTTGAGGCTTGGAGAAGTGTGGAAAGAGTGTAGCTCAGTGCTGGCAGAAGACAGTTCGCGACGGGATGGCGAACGTGTGCCTCAGCTTGGAGTCGAGGGGTGTGGCGCAGCATGCAGGTGGCAGGTGATTGGAGGAAGGCCTAAGCGTAAGCATGATGTCAGTCTGCGGCTCATGACACGGCTCGTCTTGCCTCACAGACGGTCCGTCTGCTTGTGTCTGTGTGTGTGTGTGAGCGCGTGTGAAAGGGCAGAGGTTTGACCAAACACATCAGGCAGGCAGATGAGAGGATGAGGAAGAGGTTGTTTTCAGATAGGTGGGGGAATGAGTAGAAAAAGACAACAAACAAACAGTCAGCACACAGACGTTGTTTTTTTTTCTTTTTTTATGTCCAAGGAGCCAGATACCTGGAAGTGTGAGATGGTAAAAATGGCATTTTGCATTTCTCTCCCACGCCCGCTTTAACCCCTCAACACAGAGTACTTATCTATAAAACAAAATCAACAAAATAAAAGTTGTTTCAGGCTTTGACAGAAGAATAACATGACTTTTTGGTCTTTTCTGAAAAATAATCAAACATTTTCAGAGTAATGACTGACACAGAACGCTGTTTGGCATTCGGCGGCCTCTGTTAATTATGCGGCTACATGAGGTCTGACTTTCAAATACTCACTCTTAAAGCCACCGTGAATATAATTTCAATACATTTTCTCCTTTGTATAGGATTAAAAGATACATCATATATTTTATTCCTTTTTCCTTGCTTTTAAGATCGAAACACAGTCGGGTATTTGAATGCAGACCTCATACTGTGGCCTAGAAACGTAGAGGCACCGCAGGACTCCAGACAGACACAATATCAATGACACAGCAGACATCTGAGGTGAAGAACTTTTCATCATTTCGTTTTTCAGGAATGACTAGGACACAAAGCTTGGCATGTGAAATGACTTATTCACACAGCAAAACCTCCGGTTCTCTGGACCGCCTGCTCGTCCTCTCTGGATTGGCAGGTGGTGTGCTATAAAAACTTGAACTCGTTTTGACGACTTGTCGTATCGAATTATTTCTGATCAATTGCGACACCACAGAAGGAGCCATGACGGGGAGATCACAGAGAAACAGAGGAAACAGGGACAAAATAACACCATGGCATATGCAACGTGTGTGTGTGTGTGTGTGTGTCAGACACAGAGACACAAGCACAAAGTCATTCTATTGTTCTGATGTGCAATGAACTCAGTGTTAGCCAGGTGTCAAGAAATATTACAAAGAAAAGAAGAAGCAGTCAGCAAGAATTAGGAAGTCCCAAGACACTAGGACACATTAAACAGAAAGTTGCATCATGCTGAAAGATGAAAGAATGGTTTTTAAGGATGTGCCAAAATGATAATTAGAAAAGACAGAAAATGACAACAAATAAGTTTTCCAGTTAAATTGATCCAAATATCCTTAAAATAAGAACGGAAACAGGGACAAAATAACACCATGGCATATGCAACGTGTGTGTGTGTGTGTGTGTCAGACACAGAGACACAAGCACAAAGTCATTCTATTGTTCTGATGTGCAATGAACTCAGTGTTAGCCAGGTGTCAAGAAATATTACAAAGAAAAGAAGAAGCAGTCAGCAAGAATTAGGAAGTCCCAAGACACTAGGACACATTAAACAGAAAGTTGCATCATGCTGAAAGATGAAAGAATGGTTTTTAAGGATGTGCCAAAATGATAATTAGAAAACACAGAAAATGACAACAAATAAGTTTTCCAGTTAAATTGATCCAAATATCCTTAAAATAAGAAAATTTTTTATGAACTTATATAATAACTTATGTAATTATTTTCTGAATACATAGATAATTTTACTGGAAAAAAAATAATATACTGTCTTTTTTGCAGTAAAGGAATATGGATAAAAATCTGGCATCTACAAACTAAAGAGCTTTAATTGTAGAACCGAAAACATTTGTGACATGAGTGTGATATGTTCTAATTTTTAGTGTTTGTTTTGTCTCGGTCGCGTTTGGCATTAACACTTGTCGCTCGCTGAACCGTGCGTGTTAAAATGCGTGCTTATCAGCATGTCAGTGTGAATATTTGTGCAAAGCTCTGCCAAGCTTCTACTCTGATGGAACCGTCTGGAAGAGTGCTCTGAGGAATGAGCCCAACTCAGCATGATCCAACCACTGGGGCAGAAAGGAGCGGGTTCAAGTGTGACCAGAGCCAAAGCACTCCACCCTACTTGAAAAATCCTCAGAGAGAATCATCTCTGTGCTCAGTGTTATATCTTCAACTACACCACTATGTTAGCTATAATTAATGACTAAACATACTTACAGAATATAAAGTACAAGGTTCAATGTTAACTCTCTGGAACAAAGGCCAATGGCAGGTGAATTTACAGGTTATAAATATTTATACTGTAAGTGATTTAATTTTGCATTATTTTTAAAAATATATATTTTTTATCCTACGCATTGTATATTTGTGACAGTGTAATGTATTGTGCATCATCATACAAAAAGAATATGTAATATTATGCACATTATACAGTACCATTCAAATGTCAAATGATTTTTTGAAAGAAATGAATGATTTTTATCAAGATGCAATAAAGTCATCAAGAGTGGCAATCAAGATATTTGTAATGTTACAAAATATTTCTATTTATTTATATTCTATTTAATAAATGCTGTTCTTTTGAACTTTCTATACATCAATGAACCCTGAAAAAAATGACGGTTTCCACAAAAATATTAAGCAGCACATTTTTTTTTTTTTTTTTTTTTTTTTTTTTTTTACTTTGATAAGAATTATGTTTCTTAAACATTAAATCACCATATTAGAATGATTTCTGACAGTTCATGTGACACTGAAGACTAAAGTAACGGCTGCAGGATATTCAGCTTTGCCATCACAGGAATACATTCCATTTAAAAATATATTCACATAGAAAACAGTTATTTTAAATTGTAACAATATTTCACAATATTACTGTATTTTTACTGTAGTTTTGTTTAAATAAATGCAGCCATAGTGAGACATTTAGCATAAGAGACGTTTTTTCTGAAACATTTAAAAATTCTTACAGACTGCAAACTTTTAAATGGTAGTGTATCATTTAATGACATAAAAAAAGTTAAAATATCTTAGATAAAAATGCCCTGAAAGCTAATTTTTCACATACAAAAACGAGGTCAGACTATGTCGATTTAAACCATGTAATGATACAATTCCCCCAGCCATTTTAATTCAGTGTTAATTTGGACCTTGCTCATATGCGAGTAAAAATGAGTCATTCAAATTCTTATAAGACTTAAATCTGCTATTTGTGGCATGCCGCAATCAAAAACTAACACTACTATATATTGAATCGTGTTAAGCCAACAGGATTAAAAAGGCTCATCTGCCATTTCTGGGAGAAACAGATGAGTTACACTAGTTTCAGAGCATTATGATGACCAGCAGAGTGGACGACGGCCTTCAGAGGAACAGGGATGAAGGGTAGGGGCTCTCTCTGTGGGGTCATGAGCGGCCTGCTGCTGCCCCGACAGATAAAAGCTGCTTCATGGCGGGAGGACGGAAGACAAGAAAAGGCCCCTGACCACTGATCAAAAGCACTACGGAGATTGTTTTTCAGGTGGAACGCTGGAGATGAAATGCTGTGTTTTTTGGCCTGTGGAGAGTCTGATGACACGGACCAGAGGGCTGTGAGGAGAGGTCAGGTGTGTATGTTGGGGGGTGGGTGATGGGACTCGGTCGGAGTAATGAGGGAGATGGGGATGTGATATCAGGAAAGGAAACACCCACAATATGACAGCTGCAGAAGATAACAAGGAGCTATAAACTCATCAAATCAAAGAAATGCATCAAGAGCAACATCACAAAGGTTCATTCGCAGCCATATGAATGGGTTGTCACTGTTACCAAGTGTTTTCATGTAAAATGCAAGCGTTTAACTGCAGAGTGTGGGCTTTTGATAAGAATTATGTTTCTTAAACATTAAATCACCATATTAGAATGATTTCTGACAGTTCATGTGACACTGAAGACTAAAGTAACGGCTGCAGGATATTCAGCTTTGCCATCACAGGAATACATTCCATTTAAAAATATATTCACATAGAAAACAGTTATTTTAAATTGTAACAATATTTCACAATATTACTGTATTTTTACTGTAGTTTTGTTTAAATAAATGCAGCCATAGTGAGACATTTAGCATAAGAGACGTTTTTTCTGAAACATTTAAAAATTCTTACAGACTGCAAACTTTTAAATGGTAGTGTATCATTTAATGACATAAAAAAAGTTAAAATATCTTAGATAAAAATGCCCTGAAAGCTAATTTTTCACATACAAAAACGAGGTCAGACTATGTCGATTTAAACCATGTAATGATACAATTCCCCCAGCCATTTTAATTCAGTGTTAATTTGGACCTTGCTCATATGCGAGTAAAAATGAGTCATTCAAATTCTTATAAGACTTAAATCTGCTATTTGTGGCATGCCGCAATCAAAAACTAACACTACTATATATTGAATCGTGTTAAGCCAACAGGATTAAAAAGGCTCATCTGCCATTTCTGGGAGAAACAGATGAGTTACACTAGTGTCAGAGCATTATGATGACCAGCAGAGTGGACGACGGCCTTCAGAGGAACAGGGATGAAGGGTAGGGGCTCTCTCTGTGGGGTCATGAGCGGCCTGCTGCTGCCCCGACAGATAAAAGCTGCTTCATGGCGGGAGGACGGAAGACAAGAAAAGGCCCCTGACCACTGATCAAAAGCACTACGGAGATTGTTTTTCAGGTGGAACGCTGGAGATGAAATGCTGTGTTTTTTGGCCTGTGGAGAGTCTGATGACACGGACCAGAGGGCTGTGAGGAGAGGTCAGGTGTGTATGTTGGGGGGTGGGTGATGGGACTCGGTCGGAGTAATGAGGGAGATGGGGATGTGATATCAGGAAAGGAAACACCCACAATATGACAGCTGCAGAAGATAACAAGGAGCTATAAACTCATCAAATCAAAGAAATGCATCAAGAGCAACATCACAAAGGTTCATTCGCAGCCATATGAATGGGTTGTCACTGTTACCAAGTGTTTTCATGTAAAATGCAAGCGTTTAACTGCAGAGTGTGGGCTCATTTGTTAATTATCGTTAACTTGATGCCAAAGAACCATAGGCAAACAGTTGTAAAAACAAGACAAACAATATGTGCAAACACATTAATCTAAACTGATCTTCACAAACTGCGGGATGGGATATTAAAGAAAAATTAGAGCCTTGTCTTAAAGTAATTATCCAGATATATGCAGCACATATATTTTCTAGCACCTGCTTATTTATTTTTTCTCAGCAGAGCTCTATTACAGTTAATGTGCTTGGGAGGCAATTGAACAACATTGTGTTCTTTTTGGAGAGGTTCGCTTGTTTAAGTGCGCTATCAGAAAAATGAATTTGTTGAAAAAGTGCATTGTCTGCTGTTTTCTAATGCTGACTATTTCTCATTTTAAACTCGTGTGTTTTTTGTTGATGCTACTAATATCCTCCCAAGGCTGGGTGGTATGATGGTATATGACCAGTAGAGATTTCTGCTTAACCGTTACATCTGTGTGGCAACTGGATCCCATCTGTTCTTGGGCAGAAAATCTCCCACACTCTTATGTTCATGATATAGGTTTATGATCAACAACATCCCTACATCAACTGACTCTCACCTCCTTCGACGGCACTCTGGAGCCTTTCCTTCGCGTCCACCAGGTCTCCACAGTGGCAATAAGACAGGAGAGCACCACACCAGCTGCTAGTACAAAGAAGACCCCAGCAAAGCTGTGGATGTCCAAGGCGCTGCCACTCTTTCGAGTGCCCACAGGAGAGTACAAGTCACATGGACTGTCCCGCGGCCACCACTTCAGCTTCAGGATGTCCATGTCTCCATTCTGCTGAAGCTCCAGGATCCTGGACATGGACAAACATAGAGATGATTCTTTTTAGTTAGGGGCACTTAAGACTACTTCAAACTACAGCTACATTATAACATTTATCCTGCAATACAGATAGTGAAGAATCCATACCATGAACTATTAGTCCAAAATGGATTTCAAGAACAATTTGGCTGGAAGTGTGATGGTAATGACAGTTGACTTTTTGGAAGACTTGGACTTCCTAACAAAAGTTATCTAGCAGCTGATTAACTTTCAACATATGATACAAAGACAAAGAAATAGTTTTCTTTTTGAATTATTATAAGCTGTATCATATATTACTGTGGCTCTCAACCAGGTGGACTCAGCAAAGCTTCCAGGGGGTCTCCCGATGACTTAAAAGTATTAAAATGAATAAATTATTATTAATATATTAAAATAACCCAACTAGAGGAAAAAAAACTAACAAAACACAAAAACAAAAGACAAAACAGAAACAAGATAATCAAAATCACCCACAGCTAACTTAAATATTGTTCTTATTGAGGACTATTTGGTTCTTGAAATCTCTAACAATGCAAAATGAATAAGTCAATTAATTTCAATTTGATATATAAATACTCCCAGTAAACAGCTTTGTCATAATTACAACATAAACACCAAAAATGTTTTATGTATCCAGTACAGTAACGGATTGAATAGTGATTATTGTTTTGGACAACTGGGGGCCTATACAGTAAGTCAAGAAGGTTGAGAATCACTGATATAAATATATGAATTTACATTTAACCTCAGTAACATTTAAATGACAAATGCTTAATGACAGCAATTCATTAAATATCTGAGGTCAGTAATTAATTTAAAACAATAACCCTTGAAAATCCATATTAAAATAAACCGATTAAAACAGAATTTTCATGAGCACGTGCAAAGCTGAATTTTACAGAACTTTTTATACAGCATGGAGTTAAAAAGTCTGGACAGACAAAATCCTGGCAATTTCTGCATGTTTAAAAAGAAAAAAAGTAAGAGACACCATAAAATCCATTATAATCCACCATCTAAAACTAGAGTATTTTTCTTCAAAATACAGACAGAAATGTTCCCCTAACTTAAGAATCATCCATTTGCTCAGAAATAACTTAGCTGTCTAAATATGAAGCTTAATTAGATAACTGAAGTGCTGCACTCCATGCCTGGACATTTACTACCGGCCTAAATATATGCACGATTATGCGCAATTTTATTGTGTGTCGCATTACAGAAATGGACTGTGTTATGAATCGAAATTTAATGTCAGATTGCTTAATTCTTACACATTAATTGAGCCACTGAGATCTGTGTAACACCCTATAAATAACTCAGAATGGTCCCAGTCTGCTCAGTGGCATCTGTTGCTGCAGTGACAGACTTCTTTTCCCAACACCAGGGGGCAGTGTCTCCTCAGCAATAATGGCAGGCTGCAGCGTCTAGCTCACCATAAAGAACGAGCGTGTTTTGATGTAGTGATGGCAGTTTGTACTAATGCCAGTCCAGCGGCTGCAAATGAATGATAATGAATACAGGACACAAAGGTTTAGGAGAATTTGCCTCATTGATTGGCTGATCTGTATTGCGCGGCGGTCTCTCTCTAGCCTGATTGTCTGCAGTCAGGAGTCACTGCACAGTTCATCCCCCGAGGAGGAGACTAGCGAGCTTCCAAGAGCCCATATTCACATCCAAACTGCAGCTGCTGCAAACCCTTACCCAAACATCCACGCACGAAATGAAAATGTTCAGTATTCACAGTAACACACAGGACTAGGCCATCTAAAACCCTGTTCGACATTTATTCAGAAAGCTGTTCTTCATTTTTATACCCTTATCCCTGTCTCATAACATAATGCAGGAGTAAAAAAAATGTCCTATTGCATTCAACAGATGGAGAATGACCCTTCCACATTCTGCTATGGACACAGCTCACAGGACTCGCAACAAGGTGGGCCAATGTTGAGAGATTTGCTTTATAGACCACTTTTTAAATGTGCCAACAACATTTAGCCACACAACACTGCCCACATATGTTGCTTCAGAGGTTTCAGAGTGTGATAGCAGAGACCTGAAAGCACAATGAGGACAATTCAAGAGAACAGCACAAAACATACCAGGGGAGCCGTGATCCAATGCCATTACAATGCCAAGTACTGTGACTGAGTAAGCAAAGATGTAATCAATGTCCCACTCATCTTTACAGGGCATTGTCAAAAATGAAAGTATTAGTTCACTCAAAAATTGAAGTTCTGTTATTTA
>NW_015506420.1:142103-223206 GCF_001515645.1 Sinocyclocheilus grahami | reverse complement strand
CCCACATGTGAGAGTATTATATATATATATATATATATATATATATATATATATATATATATATATATATAAACAGCATGGCAAATGCAGTATCAAGAAGGTCTCAAGAAGCCATACATTACCTTCATGTTGTTAATATTCACAAAATAATCGTGTTTTGCAAATATAGTTTGTGAAAATAAACTAACATAAGTGAGCCTCAAGGAACATTAAAAGAATTACAAATAAGTTTGCCATGACTGATTTAATGAAAACTCAGCATGAGATTGGTGTAATACACTGAAAAAATGTAGAAACTATTTTCACTCAGAAATGGACAGTAATTTCCGATTAATTACAAATAATTTGTAAGTAACATATTAAAGTAAACATGGAATTTTGAAGTAGAAAGACTTAAATAGTTTTTTCTTCTACAGTTTTTGTAATAGTGTAGGAAGGATGCAGGTGGTGTACGACAGCAGTGTTGTTTCAGTATTATTTCAAAACAATTATACTATTTATTAATATAAGCTTTTTCAGAATTAGCTTTTATTTTTCATATTTTTCTCCATGTTTTCATTTGAAAGGTTTCCTCATGGTGGTGAATGTACAGTACATTTAGCCATTTTAACATTGGTGCATTTTCCAATTCATGTTTAAATTTTTTTCATGTTATTAAACTACTGTGATGAATGAGTTCTGAGATGAGATGTCTTGGTCTTCAGTAACAGCTATTCCTTTAAGACCTCATTTCCACTGGAGGTCACCACAGAACAACTCCTATCACAGGCATATGGATCGGCCTACCCTTGAAAAATTAGTCTGTGGCATTTATGAGCGTTTCCATGATGGATGTGTCAACTCTCGGTGGGTCAACAGAGCCCTGTGCTGCTTCAGGGCTCAGATAATAGGTTACATCTGACCACACTGATGGGATGACAAGGAAGAAACAAGCATGAATTTAAAAGAATGCCTTGTGTAACCATTCTTAAGGAAACATTTTATTCTGTTCTAATCTTTCTGTGACATCTTTCAACCCGAGTCTAAAATAAGTCTCAGCCTTCAAGGACTCCTATTAGAAAGCTTGTTTCTGACCTTGTGGTTTTCCGGCAGCTGGTCCTGGGCAAATTAACAGTCTCGGTGCTTAATGAATTAACACCCTGGTGTTTTTAACAAATGAGGAGCGGTGCGATCCACAGGAATTAACACCAGGCTCTTTTCCTGTGAGAATCAACTGTCCAGTTTTGCCCTTGAGGATACGCCACATGTTTGTCTTCAGGAGTCTCAGGAGAGACATGACAGTAGACATCTCAGATGCTAGGAGATTTTACCTTGTTTGTTGAGAAGATAAGCCCACTGATATATGCCATACGCTGAAAGAAAGTTTTTTTTCAGCATGCTCACTTTTGCTAAACTTCTCTAGAAAAGTCTGTAACGCCATTTTTTCATCAAACACATCAAATGTTCTTCACCATGAAACCCCATGAAAACGAATCACCTGATGAACAAGGTCTTCTTTCTTGCGTTGATGCATTTCCTACTGAAACAGGAAGTTTGGGCTTGTGATTTGTATTTAAATATTTATTATTTTATTTAAATAGCCAAATATTTAATCTGAAAAGCACCCTACAAATAAACTGACTTACTAAAAAATATGGCTGCCCCCTAATAGTCAACTAACCGTTAGTTGACCAGAAGACGCTTAGTCGTTCAAAATTTCATTAGTCGCTTATTCGCAGAAAAAAAGTCCACAGGAAGTGGCGAAGTCATGTAGTCCTTGATGGACAGATCATTAACAGCTGGTCTGTGTGGTAATTACAGTACATCGGTCAGGACATCCAAACGTTCGTTTTGATCATCGACTGCAAATTTGGCTTATCAAGGAGCAGTAACATTACATGACTGCTCACTCCAACATTAACCTAGACAAATGTGCACTATTGAACACACTATTGTTTGTGTGGAGTATGGAAGCTGAACAATAGCGCGCTCGCTGTATGACAGTTAACTTGGAGGCGCCAGTGTGATCATTTGCATTTAACTTAAAATACTCCATCATTTTAGCTCATACAGATAAGAGTAATACATCTTTTGAATCTGAGAAAGGTCTACTTTTATTTGTGTGCACTCACAATAACAACAACAACAAAAAAAACATTGTGCTTTGTGCTCAAGGGTGTGCTTTCTGCCATCTAGGTCTCTGTGAACTTGAGCGCGTCAAAAAAAAAAAAGAAGTAAAAATTAGCTGCGGTTTGCCTCACAGACATGAAAAATATATCTACAGAAAGCGAAATGTCTGCTTTAAAATGAACCAATTCAAATGGAAAACTTATATTTTTAGATTATGTAATCCGCATGAAATGTGCACGTTCAGTCTTCTTGCTGTTTTTTCCTGGCACATTCATAATCATTACTTCTGCGGTGTGCTGTGTCAAGCTGTATGTGAGCACACGAGTGCTGATAGGCAATAGACAATTAAATGCTTATTAAGCATTTATATGGTCTACTAATATAAACATGATTAGTCGACTAATCGCTTCAAATGAATGACTACTAGTCGACCAGAAAAATCTTTAGTCCAGTGCAGTCCTATTAAAAAAAAATTATATATAAATTTTTTTTAAATAAATAATAACATAATTCTACAGATATTTTTATAATTTATTTTCGCTTTAGTCCAATGACAACAAAAAAGGCAATTTAAACTTTTTTATATCATCACATTATTTTGCCGATTAGTGTAATTATATTTACACCCTAGCATACAGATTAACTTTATACGCTATCTAAAATTCAAATTTTGATTTCATGAGGGCTTCAAAAATGTGCCCTTTTACCACTTAAAATCTGATTCTCTCCCTGCAGGCTCTCACAGAGAAACAACAGCTTCGCAACAGCAGACATTTTATTTGTTCTTTATTCCCTCTCCTCTCAAAACGGAGTGATGAATGGAGGGAAAGGTGAGTGAGGACGAGGAGAGGGAGATAAGCGGTGTGTGTGCTGAACAAGTTGTGCTCGACTGACAAGCCAGGGCAAAACGCAAGCAACAGATTCACCTGTGTTTTTGTCTTTGAACTGCCATATCAATGACCAAGAGAGTTCAGCTGGCTGTGGTCCATGTTCAATATCAGGCGCTAAACACAAACACTTGGCCCTGTTAACAGCCCAAGCCCAGATCAACCTGATTCTCCATGACAACTGGGTGATCTGGTAACTGCAACAAGCTTTTATTTAAGACCTCAGTATGACACTGAGCTTGATTCTCTGTTTCTCGATGTGCCGGGTTGCGGTAGTGCTTCAAACTCATTTTTCTGTTCTTCGGGGATAATGCAGGTGGGGATTTGCAGTTCTCTCCTCAGGTCTGTCTGTCGTGTAGTCTCCTCGCTCGCCTCTCGGGCCCTGCGCGCTGCTTCGAGTGTGGACTGCTGGAGCTGTTGCTATGGCAACCAGCTGCAGCAGAAATGATCACGTTATTAGATGTCTCTAACTGCGGGGAGACAAACTACTTGATAAGAGCTGGGAAAACACGATGAGAAAAGGAACAAAAAGACAAAGGCAAGCAGTTTTTTTTGCCTTGGAAATACAGAGGGAATTTCTTCTCAGCTTATCAATTCCAATCAGAATATCTGAGGGATGCTAGACATCTCAAAAGATTGAGAAAGACAAATATCAGTATAATAGCCACTCTTTTGATTTTAATCTCTATGCCGAACATATCTATACTATACTATATATATATATATATATATATATATATATATATATATATATATACATACATTAAAGGAAGATTGAAGATGCTGTAATATTTCTAAGTCTCTAGATTCAGTGAGGGAACACTCTGGATTGCAGTGCAAGTTAAGCTCAGATTGACATCATTTGTGTCATAATGCTGATTACTTGTACTGAGTATTTATGCGTTTTTAACCTAAATAACAGCAGCGTCCATTTATGAAGGATGTACGCTGTCAAACATACATAAGTTTTAGCCAATCATAGCAGTGGGTGTTTACTTCCGAGTCTACAATCCGCCATGCCTATTCAAACAAAGCGTTCTGATGAGGGGGGTCAAAACAGGACAGAAAATAGCCTATTACTTCTAAATTATGTTTTTTGATGTAACAATCTTGATAACATTATAAGTGGACCTCAGAGAACAGTACAAAATAATAAAAAAGGCAGTTAAATCTTCCAAACTGGCTTCATTCCCTTGTATTGCAAGAAAACGATGGACAAGTTTTGTGATGCCACAAATGTTGTCAATTGAGCTTAACTTGTACTGAACCCAGACTATTCCTTTAAGCTTAGGGAAAATTAAGTTCAATTAGTCGATAATTAGGATAATTAAAGGTATAATAGTATGGGATATGGGACGTGTTCAATTCCCCCGGCTCTGTTTATGTTGAACCGCTCATGTGGTAGAAATCTGCAGTGTTAACATTGTATTTATTTACCAAGCTCAGCGCTTTCAATGGCAGAAGTTTACTGCAGCTCTGTTCTAATGATTTCTATCAGCTGGACAATGAGTCCAAAATGTCATGTGTTCCCAGCACCATTTGCTAAGGGACTGACTTTGTGTAAACAGGCGACATGTGGCCATAACCAGGCTGACATGGGTATCTGCCCTGAGGAGTATAAGCAAGTTCACATCTGTCCTGGAAATTGACTGGCACTGTGGGCTGCAAATGTCAGGTATAAGCGGCGATCGCTCTAGAGTCTGCCATTTTTAATAGGGTAATTGGTCTTCACTCTTGGTCTTCACTCCTCTAATAACCCTGCTGATGAAAACAACAAGATGCAACTAGATTTTTACAGTTTATGAAGGAAATGTGAGTAGTGGTAGCCTGCACAAAATGCACTGCCATGATGCTAAGGTGTTGGGCATGGTTGCCATGCTGTTATGTTGTTGCTAAGGTATTCTGAGTGGTCTTAAGAACTGCTAGGGTTAATTACCCTAGCTATGTCATTGCTAGCTATGTCATTGCTAGGGTAATGGGTTCAAAACAAAACAGTCTTAAAGGGGTCCTATTATGCTTTTTCACTTTTTCAACTTTAGTTAGTCTGTAATGTTGCTGTTTGAGCATAAAAAAGATCTGCAAAGTTACAAAGTTCAAAGTCCAATTCAAAAGGAGATATTTTATTTAACAGAAATCACTTTTTAAAAACTACAACGAATGACTCGTTTGGACTACAACGCATATTTTCCGGGATTTGTGATATCACAAATATCGACGAATGGGACGAGACCTGGTTGAGCTGCACTAGAGAAGGCAACGAGTGTTATCACTATGTCGGAGACACCAAGGCAGGCGAACTTAGAGTGGTTACAAGGTTTAAATCGTGCTCAAATTAATTTGATTTTGAGCAATATTTACACTGAAGCTCGCAGGCGGCTATGGTAAGGGGCGTGACATTTCCCGACCAGGCACCGAGTGCTGCCAATCACAACACACACTGGCCCAGCTAACCAATCACAGCACATTTCGTATATTCCTTCATTTGATACAGGAACTATTCGAGCCGTTCATGCCAGACTGGGGAGAGAGGTGTTGTAATAATGCAAAATATGTGAAAAATAATGTGTTTTTCAAACAACCTAGTATGAGAGCCTGTTCTAGTACACCCCCAAAACAAAATCAAGACTTTGTAAAAGAGCATAATAGGACCCCTTTAATCAAAATATCAAGTCTATGATATTTTGATTCCTATATGACTAAGGAATATTTTCCACCCATTTCTTCAACCAAAATTATTCAGGGCTGCGTTTCCCGAAACCTTCTTAACACTATGTCATTCTTAAGTTGTACCTTAACCTGTACCTTATCATTAATACGCATTTCCCTGAAACATTCTTAGTTAAGTATACTTTTCGTAGGTCATACTTTCGTAAGGTTGGTCTGGACCACTCTTAGCTATATCTTATCACTTTTCACAGTTCTTTACATCTCATTCTATATGAATATAATAGTTGTGCAAACTCAAAGATGGCGCTGTCCGTGGAGCCAAATAGTACATTAAAACTTTAGAAAAAACAAAACAAAACAAATAAAACACATTTGCCGGCAAAGCAGTAAATTCAGAAACTTTTAGATCTTGTTGGCCCGATTTTGTCGAGACAAATTCAGCTGCTTGCAGCTCTCCTCTTTCTCTCCGTAATAGTAGCTGTTGATTATATGTTTCTCCTGTTGCGTTTTTATTGAGTAGGACATCCAATAACAAACATTTGTGATTTACACCAATATGTGATGCGGCTGCTGGGCAATCAACCCTGGTTGTGGAGTAACAATACAAATTATTATGATAATATAAATGAATCATTCAAAGGCCAGTGAAGGCATACTGCCAGTTAGTGATATAGGCTACGTTTGGGCATGAGGTTGCGGGTTCGCGCACTCATTTCAAAATTATATAAAATATCCACAGGGTTGGATTGAGTTTGCAATTCGGATTATTTTTTTAATATCCCATGAGTCCTGATAAATGCAATTTCAACTTTTTCTGAAGTGCTTCTAGTTGGAAAGCACTCTTAACGCAATGTTTTTCTGTTGGACTTGTGTAGGCCCAAGGTGTTATTTTTATTTTGTTATTTTTTTCTCTCTTCTGTTAAAGGCTGTAAAATTATTAAAGGGGTCATATGATGCGATTTCAATTTTTCCTTTCTTTGGAGTGTTAAAAGCTCTTGGTGCATAAAGAAGATCTGTAAAGTTGCAAAGACTAAAGTCTCAAATCCAAAGAGATATTCTTTATAAAAGTTAAGAGTCAGCCACGCCTACCTAAAACGGCTCGTTCTAACACGCTCCCACATGTCTACCTCACTATGTGGGAAGATTTGCATAACGCCGCCCAAATGTTCACGCAAAGAAAGAAGGCGTAACTTTTATTCTCGCTGTAGTATTGTTGACGCTGCAGCCAGTCGTGAAGGCGCTGTGTGCTTCGTTGTGAAAGCGAAACTACTTTGTTTGGTCCTCCAAAAGAGGACGATATCTGCTTCGTCATGCCTAGAGCTGATCTGTGCTGGTCGCTGAGGGAATACATCAACTTTCACCGTGGACAAAGCGGAGTCCAGCCCGGGGTCATCACACGTGGTTGCCGCTCATTCGTCGCATCCGCCGTGCGCGCCTTTCTTGACCCCGCCGCCTCAGCTCACTCTAGCCCGGCCTCAGCGCACGCTAAGCCGGGGCTTCGGCTCACGCTAGCCCTGCCTCAGCTCACTCTAGCCCGGCCTCAGCTCACTCTATCCCGGCCTCAGCGCACGCTAAGCCGGGGCTTCCCAGTTTTATGTTTACGCGGTGCGATGCAATGCAACGCAACAGGTAAAAAGACAGTATAAGTCATTATAATCATTAATTATGTCCCCACTGGATGCAACAAATGCCTCGTTTGTAATGGGTTTTAATGTTTTTGTCTCGTCGCTCCGGCCGGGATACGGCATCCACAGTATGTAAGGGGCGTAACATTTCCGTCACACGCTTGAGGTATTCGGCCAATCATAACGCACTGGATAGCTGGCCAATCACAGCACACCTCGCTTTTTCAGACCGATGAGCTTTGTAAAAATCAATGCGTTTCAAAAAGGCGGGGCATAGAGGAGAAACAATAATGTACAGTATGTGGAAAATAATGTGTTTTTTGTACTTTAAACCGCATAAACATATTTCATTACACCAAATACACAAAATAATGTTCTTTTTAGCAGCATCATATGACCCCTTTAAGCAGTGTCTCGTGTAGGTTTTATTCCTTGTATTTTATGTGGTGCCCACTGGGAGGTGCTCTGGGCATATATTTTTCTTTCTTGGTTTTCTTCCCTGATGTGATGTATGTTGCAAAGCAAAATTACAAGTTTCACACAAATTTGTTGCGTTCTAACAGGAAAGAGTTACTTTATTTAAAATCAACACTTTCTCACATAACACAGTGAAGCAGCCCATGCACAGAATGAATAATCGATTCTTGAGCCATTGATATCAACCAATTCAGCACCACTGCCATGGACAGCACCTGGCACCTCACACGTAAGAAGGCATATCTTAAGCAACCTTCAAAGGTATAGTTCGGGGAACACGCCTAGAAATGGTACACCTTTAGTTAAGGCATACTTTTAGAGTCTTCATAGTGCGCTAAGAGAGAGCGTTATCGGGAAACACAGCCCTGATCTTTAAAAATCTAAGTATGAGCTTTAGTAATCCAAAATAAATAAATAAATAATTTAAAATTTTGTAAAATACAAAAACTACACTGTTTCCAGATAAAGATGGCAACTGTTTAAACATCTCAAGACATATCAAATACAACGTGAAAGAAAGCACTCTACTTACTCTAAATGCTAAGCTTTTATTCAAAACACCTAAAATACCCCCTGTCGCTCTTTATTTCACACTCTTTATCTCTCTCTCTTTCCCATGCCTCCAGTGTAAACCAACACACCAATCAATAATGTGTAATTTAGAGCTCAACCTAAGAAATAATGATTTAGCAATTGCCCATACATGCCAGATTATAAACCACATGTACTCAATAAACAATAAACTCCCTGATATTTTTTGGATTGGTAGCAGACTACATCAATCTATACATTTACACACAAAAACACGTTCACACACAAATCAGTGGCGGCTGGTGATTTTCAAGAAGGAGGAAACACAAATTTCATTTATCAAATGGCAAAACATTACTCTTAAATGCTGCTTCTCAAAATACCACTAAATAAACAACTTAAAAAATATTTGACCAAGGTCAGAAATGTGTTTCTACAATATTTACAAATAGAAATATGCAAGGAAAAAAACATTTTAAGTGCTACACTAAATGTGTTACTACTTCTGATGCACTTCTCCCTCCCTAAGCAAAAAAATACAGTGCTCAAAAACTGTTTTATGGTATTGACATGGCATATAAATTTGGGCAGCAGGATATTGGGAAAAAAAAAACTGCCATTGCAATATTCATCTGTGAAATATATTGAGATATGACAAAATACAGAAATTATTTCTAAATGAAATGAACAGCTCTATTTAAAAATAATTAATTATTCTGGAATGAATGGGGTAAATTTGTAGGGGAGAGAATCTGTAAAATAAAAATAATTTAAAAAAGCTGAAAACAATTTTTTTTCACTGATATTATTATTTTATTAATTTATATTGTGTAAACCAACCTTTTAAGCCTGAATGACTTGTTTTCAGCCTATTAAATATGACTATAAAATAATAATCATATTTTGTGTGTGAATATTGCTAAATAAAAATACAAATAATACAGTAAAATTAAAAAAGGAAAATGTAAAAATAAAATGTAAATATTTAAAAATATACAAATATACAGTATACAGTACATATAACACATTTTGTCTAAATGTCTTCCTTTTTTAAACATTAAGCCATCAAGCTTTTATTTTGGTGGTTTTCTGGCAAATAAATACATGTGTGTTGCTGAAGATACAGTGTTTCTGTGACTCAGACTCAGACATGTTCACAGTAAATGACCTGAGCTGCTGTGAGACGCTGAACACAGTATCATGAGCACCAAGCCATATTGCGATATCGATTTTATTTCGATATCTCGTGCAGCCCTAATACAAATTGTAGTTTATCCAATACAAATAACACTCATGCTGCTCTCACAGACCTCCACTAAAAGACAGCATCCAGGTTGAACCCAAAAAATGCTATGTTTAGAGCCTTTCGATCAATCAATATCAATCTTCCTGTATTAATTAAAGGGGTCCTATTATGCTTTTTCAACTTTAGTTAGTCTGTAATGTTGCTGTTTGAGCATAAAAAAAATCTGCAAAGTTACAAAGTTCAAAGTCCAATTCAAAAGGAGATATTTTATTTAACAGAAATCACTTTTTAAAAACTACAACGAACGACTCGTTTGGACTACAACGCATATTTTCCGGGATTTGTGATATCACAAATATCGACAAATGGGACGAGACCTGGTTGAGCTGCACTAGAGAAGGCAACGAGTGTTATCACTATGTCGGAGACACCAAGGCAGGCGAACTTAGAGTGGTTCAATCATCCGGGTTTAAATCGCGCTCAAATTGATTTGATTTTGAGCAATATTTACACTGAAGCTCGTAGGTGGCTATGGTAAGGGGTGTGACATTTCCCGACCAGGCGCCGAGTGCTGCCAATCACAACACACACTGGCCCAGCTAACCAATCACAGCACATTTCGTATTTCCATCATTTGATACAGGAACTATTCGAGCCGTTCATGCCAGACTGGGGAGAGAGGTATAGTAATAATGTAGAATATGTGAAAAATAATGTGTTTTTCGAACAACCTAGTATGAGAGCCTGTTCTAGTACACCCTCAAAACAAAATCAAGACTTTGTAAAAGAGCATAATAGGACCCCTTTAAATCTATGGTTCAGGTGGCTGCCATAAACTCCAACTGAAGAACAAATTCAGTGGGACTCTATGGGCTGGACATCTACAGAATTCTACAAAGCAGATTGCAGATCTGATTTTTTCTTACTAAAAGGGAAATTATATGTCATTTACGCACAGATTCTTCACTTATAGATCATCTGACAAGTTGTCAAGAGTTTTTATGAGATTTCAGGTGCATCTGTGCTTCCTGTGCAGTATGCTGACAAAAACGCATGCATTTAGTCTCATGGAAACAACAGATGGAAGATGGTGATCTGTGATTTGGAATGGTAAACAGGATTTTACAAAGAACAACTGTACCTAGAGGACAATGTAAGTGATTAAGGTGCACTTTCACTACAGTACAGTTTCCTTTTGGTACCTTATTATCATTTCAGTGTTTTGTCAAGTTTTCCTCTTTCTCTTCCCTCTGTGGGCTACTTTACTTAAGCACTATGGCAGATGTGTTCAGCTACTGCACTAGCATGTTCTCTCTTCAGACCCCTGGTGATGAGTAAACGCAGAGTATGTATCGAATTTTATCCAAACAATGGGTCCATCACACCATGCTATCATATTTTTCTCAGTCTGTCACTATACTGGTATTTCAATAGCAATAGCAATTTCACTCAGAGTGAGCGATTTAACATGGCGTGGATCTTTATTCAGCTCCCCGTATTGTAGCAGCGGGGTGGAAAAACATGTTCCTGTCATTAAGAATCGTATGTTGATACGTTTGATCTCCATTGGTGCTGTATTTACTGCGCAAAAGCACTGCCTCTTAGGTGAGGCAAAAGAGTTTGTCTTTTCACTTGAAGAATTGAGCTCAGTTGACTGGCTAAATTTGAAAGCCTATTATAAAACACTCTCATATAATTCTGCTAAGCAATTTCCTCTCCATTGTTTCAGAAGCCATAGGAAACTTTTTAAATTGCTCTATTAAAATTAAAGTTGATAGCTGTCCAAGACCACAACAATGACGGGGGAAAAATAAAATGTGCATGTCAATTAATAGTATGTTTATGTTAATAAGGACCACACACCTTTAGTGGATTTCAGGCAACACACTGCTCAGATGGAAATAAACAAAAATAAATTGTGAGGCCCAACAGGGAAGTGTTTTTAAAATCACAAACGCAAGACCCAGCATTAATGAATTTTAACAGTGGAGACCATGAATAGTTGTAACACTTTTTAAGAAGTTTTTTTTTCTTTGTGAAATTTATCTCAAACTTTGGTATAATTTTCTAATACTTGTCTGCTACAAATTATATATATATATATATATATATATTTTTTTTTTTAATTGGGCTTTTAACAATAGAAAATACTTTTTTTTTACATTTTAAGTTATGCATAGGCATTTATTTTAAACAAATTAACTTTTTTAAATGTATATATTGTATATTAATATATTAAAATGTAAAAAAAACTTTCCCCCAACTCCACCCAATTTTATTTTTAAGCAAAAAAAAAAAAAGAAAAAGACAATTAAAATTATTTTTTTTAATAAAAATGAAAAATAAAATCTAAAACGACAAACTGGTTGAAAAATATTAATGAACAAACACATGAAACATTTGTCCTACATGAAAAACACGGTCCTATTTTGTTCCATACTTGTAGGTCCAGTAGAATTAAATGAAGAAAGCAATGCTAAGAACCTTCCTGTATGCTTAGAAATGATAATTCTAGGTTTGTTCTTACATTTAGATGAAAGTTTTAAATAAGTGTGAAATTTCAAATCAAACAAGAGAATCAAAAGATATCAATTCTGTCCTTTAATAGTAAGCTGACCAAATTCTACCTCAAAATATTTTTTTTGTACTGTACTTTATTTTTGGGAATTACTTTGAATTTTCGCTACCGTCTATTGTCACTCATGTATAATAATGATTTCATTCCTATACCTACTTTCTAAGTGGTTAAAATGACTGTTAATTCAGCTCGTGTTCCATCCATCCCTGGTCTACTCTATTTGAGAAATCACAAACTCAGACTTTAAATGCCAAATTTAAATTGAAAATTCCTTCTTGTATAACAGAAGGGCCCAGAGACGACTGGCTACATATGGACAATAAGAGTCTCATCATACAGTACCTCTGAGAGAAGATGTCCCTGTAGGGACTGCCATGCTGCATCGCGATGCCGTAGCCCCTGTCAGCCACATTGTTGCTCACGGTGTAGAGCGAGCAGTCCTCGTCGTTAATGGCCACATACTCCAGCACAGCTGCATCCCACACAAATGCAAAACGCCCATACTTCACCTAAGAGGGTGAGAAAAAAGACACACGTATGTACACAAAAGACAGGAGAGTTTTGAGAGATGTGATTGAAATCACGCTCAAAGAAAAACAGAGAGGCAACATGAGGACGAATTCAAAACCAAATCAGGTGGGAACAAACTGTCCATAAATAATTCGACCAGGTGCTGGACATATTAGCAAAAGTGTCTAGTCCACATAAAGCTGCACTGCTAATAAAAAAACAATCATGCCTGAATTAAAGCAGACCTATTATGCCCCTTTTGATGTAACATAAGTCTCAGGTGTCCCCATAATGTGTCCGTGAAGTTTCAGCTCAAAATACCCCACAGAGCATTTATTATATCATTCTGAAAATGCCAATTTTGAGTGGAAGCAATGTGCATGTCACTTTAAATGCAAATGAGCTGCTGCTCCCCGCCCCTTTTCCAAAATAGGGCTGTGCCTTTACAGCTCGTACCTCAGATACTCTGCCCAAAAACATCTGTTTGGTTTTGATTGTCATGTCTTTCACGCTCAAATCATGCGTTTTAAGGCCATATCAGTTTAAACAGTTAAAGTTTTCTGAGTGCACACATCTGAAGCACACACACAGAAAGCATCTGTCGCACGGCATGTGAGTTCTCTTTTGTCTTATTGCACTTACACTGTCAAATACACAAATAAAAGTTTCTGTTAAAAACACACGACTTACAAAAAAGTCGGTTATGTCTGTGAAGGTAAAAAAAACACGTTTTTTAATGATATGCCCCCTTTAAATAACATCCCAGAAGGCCTTCGCTACTCTGTTACCATTAATCGTTTATTAAGTACGGCTGAGAAGTGATGCACAAGGACATTTTACATCTTCAAACTCTGTCGAGTCACGATTTCTAAATCGGACTTCTACTGAAACAAGGTTAGCAGAAAAGACCCTTGCTACAATTTAGATCTCTAAATACTCGATTTCTAAATACTAGATCTCTAAATACTAGATTTCCTCTTTGAGTGAAAATTAACCTTTCAACAGCTCCAGAAAGTCAAGTGAAAGATGGCCTCTATCCTCTGAGAGAACATTTCAAGGTTACAAAACCCTTGCATAAAAAATCAATGTGCTTTTAATGAAAACCAGAAAGCTTTCTTTTTTCCAACTCAAGTCAATCTGCAGTTCAACATCCAAGGATATATTTTATAGCGACCTCATTCTCAGATATGGTAAACTGTTCATGTAAAATATGTACACAAATTTGCGTGGGTATTTTGCTGGTAGACGAATCTGACTTTTTAGGCAGAAACATTTTAATAGCCTGCTCATGAAATTTTCAGGCATTTCAAAACAGTCTGCAAAAGGACAGAGCTAGATCAGAGAGACTGCCTTCAAAGAAAATCGCTATTAAATGAGTAAACATCTTATTTACTCCAAACGGCTTCCCAGACATAGCGTGTAACTACAGGTCAGTCTGCTGAAGCACTAAAATGGGCTTCGAGTGGCTCCTGGCTTCAGAAAACACTGAGAATATTCTCACATCGAGAGCTTATTTTGATAAGAGCAGCAGTCCTTTCACTGCAACGAATGCAGATGCAACTTCACTGCTTACAGATATGAAGCTGCACCGCAGGCTTCAACCGATAACACTCCACCTCATTCCGAGTCCCTTCAAAGGTGTTCAATATGCTTGGATGCTTGTTTTATACTAGAGTGAAGAGCTTTACAAATGTGTCAATTGCAATTTTCAGTTATATTCACTATATAAACATTAAGAAATTTGTTTATATATATATACACAATATAGGTCCAATATATATATATATATTCTGTACTCTGTATGCTACATCTTTGTAGTAGTACGTGTTCATATTTTATGTTTTTTTTAGTACACAAACACAGACAGGAAAAAATTCACAAAAGATCTCACCACAACATAAGAACATTAAATTGAGAAGCTGAATGAAGATTTGTCTGTTATACCGGAGGCCTTTTCTATTGATTTTAATTCAATTGAACTCAGACAGCAGAGGAAAAATTGCCCGTGGTACAACTGCAGTTGGTTAAATTGCCACAACTGCATTATAATGGGCAAGTGTCACAAAAGGTGAGCGAAAGAGAAAAACTTCTTGACCCGGAGCACATTACAGACAGGAAAGTGAAGCATGTCTCAGAGTCCTGCAGCCCTGCAGCCATAGCAATCAAAGGGGCTGTGATTTTAATTGTGCCAAGGTAATTATTTCAGGCCATTTTCCCTAAAACAAACAATGGTCAGTGCATCCTAATCAGTACATTGTTTTTAAAGGAGGCATCAAGCACATGACCTCATTAGATTCATATTCACCCATACATATTCAACGTTTCCTCCTAACAACAGGCCACTGAGTTAAAGTTAAAGGAACACATTGAATGTGATTGTATTGGAAATGTGGTGCTCGCAACGCTCTCATGGTTTCAATGGCTTGGGAAAATGACAACACTCTATAAAAACAGCAGGTTTCCTCTGATGTTTAGTGAGAAGTAAGCCCTATAGTATGAAACGAATCAAAGCTTTTATGAAATCAATAACTTCCAAAAGAACACAGCTGCATATTTTGACGAGGTACAGAGGTTGTTTTTTTCTCTCTTTTTAAAAATCTAGTTCATTCTAAGTTATTCAAGTGAATCATGTACACACTAATACTGCTTCACCTTTATTGCTGACACATTTAATTTGGAAAGAACAGCTCGAAGAAATATTATATCGTCCCCAGAACAGCAGTAAATGTGAGTGCTAAAAGGATATATAGATATTGCTCCAACATTATCTAAGGCACGACACATTTCCCAAAATGCAGCATAGTTTTACTTCTTTCGCCCACGTTTGATAAGGTGTAAGTGTAGTAGGCGTAATTTCAGATATTTTCCAAATGCGTTTGCCTGCTAGTCATCATATCCTGGGTTTCCAGCCACATATTTTTAATGTGAATTTTGAGATCATATTAAAAGTGCTGGATAGAAACACCAAGATGTGGATACAATTTCCAATATGTGCAGAAAAACTTTTTAATCAGTTTTAAATATGTAAAGACTACATGTGCATAAACAATGGAAAGATGATGGATTTACTGAAATTCTTAGATGCACATAAAAAAAAGGCAATTTTTGATACAATCTTTTTTTCTTGAACATGGATGAAAACATAGCAAACCATTCATTTGTAGCATTCATCAGACTGGTTTTGAGTTGCAGGGCAGAACATGTTGGATTTATGTGGTCAAGATGAAATATAACTGGTCATGTTCCCATTTGAAACAGTAAGAGAAAGATTTTTCCATTTATTCTAAAAGAAATAAACCCTTCTCTATTCTCCATTTCAGTTGTTAGTTTAAAACCCTTTTTATCAGGTTCTGACTCTAAAAGGTCAAAAGCATAAGAGGCTTCAGAGACCGTGCTCTAGAGAAATCGAGGAAGTGTGGAGAGAGGTCTGCTTCATTTGATGAAAGAGGACATTCCTGCTGAGTGATCTTCTCCCAGGACGACATTACTGAGAGCCAATCAGCTTTGTCTTCAGCTTTCCTGCTGAGACTTCTTCAAAAGGCCTGGGCTCAAGGTCCCAGAGGCCATCTTGCCAGCCACAAGACTTTGTACAGAACAGCCTGACTTCCATTAAGGTCGGCTTCGTTCTGTTTCGAGAATTGGTCCCAAGCGATAAAGTGGGCTCTCTTTCTTTTCTATCCGAGGCACTTATTCATTAGATCCATTTATGTTTAAAAGATCAATATTCTCTCAGATTATTTTTTAACCCATGATTACTGCCTTTACCGAAACATTTTCAAATGGATCTAAAATAAAAATATTAAATGCTACTTGCCTCAACTGATGTTGCTTATATAAAAAAGCAGACAAAATTCATCAATTCAAACTTTAACTGAGTTGAACTCGCTGTCGCAAGAAAAAATCATGAGGAAAAAAAGAGACAATTATATTTTAATTTATACTTTAAATTATATACTTTGCCTTCCTTTAGAGATGCAAAGTGGTTAGCAGTCATTTTAGGGTCTTGAACCAAAGTGCTGCTTAAAAAGGACAGTTCATTAAAAAAACTAAATTCTGTCATCATTTAAAGAAGATATTTTGAAGAATGTTGAATCTGATTTTGCCTATACAGCATTAATGGGGTCCAAACCAATGACTTTCAATGCATGGACAAAAATGAATATATAATACTAATTTAATTAATATATACAATATATCATTTTATCTCTCTCTCTGTGCCTCTGAGACAATATAAATGTCCAAATCTGCATGCAACAGAGAACCAGTGAAATACAGAGTTCTGGCATGAAACTCTAGATGGCGCAGTCCGATAGGTTTACTCAATCTGACCTAATGACATCATTATCACACGGCACAGCTGATTGGTTCTCTCCTGTATCGGTAGCCAATGAGCTCACTGCTCAACATTCAAATATATGACTAGTGCTTGCAGTAGCAGTTGCAGCTTGCTTCAGAAACCCTCCACCTTCCCCAGCTCCACCTGTATAGATCTGCCACGAGGTGATTCATGTATGCTATATGGAGTAATATTTCTTACATGCTCATAGCAGCATGTTGTGGATGTATTGGCAGTAGCAAGTCTTGGTACTTGCTCAGCCGCAGCAGCAGTGTAGCAGATCTTTTCTGCCAAGACCAAATACATTAACATTGTCATGTACATTACCATGCCAATCCCTCCGAGAGTTGACATGACAAAAATTAATTTTACATACAGAGAGCATTGAGGAGTATCATTGATTAGCAGTTTTCAGAGAGGGACAGCTGAACAACGATCTTCACTGGCTCTTATGTAGGGTACACTGAAAGCGCACACCCAGGTGGCCTGTGCACGAATGTGCACTCGATGAAGACAACATGGAGAGACACCAATATGTGACAACTTCCTCTCCTGTGTTTCCTCTCCTCTCTAATTGGCTTTGAGCTGTCATTAGTACCGTCTATCCTACAGAAAATGAAGGAAAAGCAATTAATAGTCCATCACAGACCATATGCAAAAGGAGTACCTCTTCCCAAAGACAGGATCTATAAGGGAGAGAGGAATAATTAGGCACAGATGTTTGAGAAACAGTCCAGGACAGCTCACTGAGCTAGAACTGAAATACTGTTGCTAATGGGATATGACATGAATCTTTATTTTTCACTCCTCTTTTTCAATCTGTTGTTTTGAAATATTTCAAATATGGTTCTTAACTCCTTAAAGACTTATCTAATGTGAAGAATAATGAGGGATATTTGCAAAAACTCTGGCTTTAAAGACCAGTCTCTATAAGTTGAAGAGATCTTGCTTTGCAAACCAGACCAAAACAAGCTTGTAAGATCACCTGATGCCACTTATTATTTCTTAAAGGGATAGTTCACCCAAAAACTATACTTCCAGCATCATTTACTCACCCTCATGTACTCTTAAAAAAAGGGTTCTTTGGGGTTCTATATAGAACCCTAGGGTTCAACTCAACTCCAAAGAACCCTTTATGCCAAAAAGGTTCTATATAAGGAGAAAGAACCCTTTTTGGCAAAAAAGGGTTCTTTGGGCTAAACCATGCTTTATGTATGGTTAGGCTATTTAAAATTATTATAGTACATTGTATTTGTGTTTTTATTTCAATTTTACGTTGACACACCTTTATTCCGAAGAAAATAAACTTAAAATTTACGTCTGCACTTTCAAGTTTAATAGAAAATAATTGCCACGTGATCCTGTACACTGAAAAAATGCGTAACATCTAAATTAACTGGTTTTACTTAGGTCTACTATCACTGAATCAAACTATTAATTTATATCAACAAACTGATCAGGTAGAAATACATGTGTACTAGCAGTGTATAGCAATCTGGACAATTGTATCTATTTATTAATAGGTACACGCTATAGTCTGCTATTTAATCAGCACACAAACATGATTGCAAGTTAGTTATCATGCCATGTAAGATGCTGTACAGCTCTTTTATTGACGAACAACATGCTCATATCGTATGGAGTTTCAGTGTTTCATTTAGATTCTAAAAGGCTATTCTTATAACTCATCCCTCCAAACAGATGCATAAAATTATCTTTGACATAAACGGCAAACAACTTGAATGTGTATTTATGCGCATTTCTGCCGCGCCTCTCGCGAGAGTAATCACTAATAAGCGTGCGAGCGCCGCTGTTTAAACTTCAACGGTTACGGTGCGCTCGGGACAACGACGATTACATTGGTAAGTGAGAAAATTAATTAATTGCAGCTTATTTCAATTACTTTTACCTAAACCCTTGTCATTTTTAGTTAGCCTAACGTTACACGTTTATTTCAAGAAGCTAAAAAGAAAAGAAAAGTGGTTTATCGCGTTGTCCAGGCCTGCGCAATTCTTCGCCGGGAGGTTTGTCATTTTTAACATGAATCCCTAAAGTATCTTGATAAAACTGTTGTGAATTGATCAATAATGCTGGCGAGAGTTCATGATATATCCTAATATTTTTTGCCCTGTAGATTGTATTGGACCTATATGTATAGGAAAAGATGAAACAAAGTTTCGGTCAAATCACCGTCTGCCAGCCGGTATAAACATGAATTCAAACTAAGAAGGACAAAGAGAGAAGCTGATGGAGATGTTAAAATTTTTTCTGTGAAGAACTGTGAGTATTTGTTGTTTGCAGTAGAGTAAAATATTATTATTTGTTTTGCTGAAGTAACGTTAATTGTATATTATTCTAAACACACTGTATTTTGTTGTTGTAGATGTTCATCTATCTCAGAGAGCACTTTTAAAGTTTTACCACCACCTTATCAGAGTGCTGAAAAGTGGAAGTCAGAGGAAACATGACCAACTTGCTGCAAAACAATAACACAAAAGGTACATTATTTATTTTCCCTCACTGTACGAACTTTGGGAAACTCATCAATCAGCTAACTGAAGTTACTGATATATATTCTTCTTCTTCTATTTTCCACATATTATCATGCAGGTTCTTATGATTAATTGATAAATAAATATTTTGTACTGTCACTGCAGGTCTGGACTATGGAGTGCATGCAGCCTTACTTGTTTGGTCATCTACATTCAGATGAAAACACCACACTCCTCTCTAATTCAAGTAAGTTTTAAGATTTAATTTAATTGTGAGAGATTCCTTTCTTTTCCCTGTTGTACTGTACTCTCTCCATAGGTCTAATAAATGTTTCTCTGACTTGTATCCTCATCTTAGGATGTCAAGCCTACTCATCGCAAGGAGAGTTAGCATCAAAATGGATGTGTCACTGACCAATAACACAGAGATGCCAGAAGTATCTGTTTGCTGTCTACTTTTTGTTAAGTACTATGGAGCATCCAAAAGCCATCACTCAGTTAAATTCAATCAGCACTATTTAGCTCTTCCCAGTGCTGAAATTGTCATGGGTCCTTTGTTTTTATTGTTTAAATGCTTATCTGAATGTAAAATGTAACATTTAATGCTTATAAATATAAAAACAATACTACTAGTTAGTCTTTTCTCTCCCTTTTCAGAAATGTGGTTCACCATCTTTCATGGGTTACAGAACTGGCAAAAGTTGCAGTATACAAAAAAAAGTCAGACTACTTGGTTTATAGGAGAATGTGGAGTAAATACTTGACATTTATTTAAGGTAAAGGGTAATGACCTGGTGGTGAGATGCAAAACAGGACTGTCATTAATATACTATCTGATGACTTTTTCACATTCTAATTTTACTTATGCATTTAATTGTTTGTAATTATTTTTGCAAGTCAACTTTCAATTTATTTATTTGTGCAAGTTAACTTTCAATAGTTTTTTTGTGGATTCTAGCAATCAACATATATTTGTGACTGACATGTTGGATGGGTGAGTAAGGTGGAGGGGGTTGAAAAAACAACATTTCTAAACTGGAGAGTGCTATTTTAGAGAGGTAAAAATAATTAAAAAAATGGATTTATGTTAATCCCTGTAACTGTTGCACTATGAATTGCTGTGTTATATATTGCTTGTCATTGTAAAAGCTAATAAAAGTGTCTTAAATGATCACACAACACCTTGATGTGTTATGCTTATTTCAGTTTTTCTAGTGATAAAGTAGCTATATGGGCTGTTTAAGTCTTAAAATGTAATTAAAATAAAACTAAAATTAAATCCAAAGAATAATCCCATAAAGGGTTCTATCTAGAACCTTTTCCCAGGCTACAAATAACCCTAAAGGGTTCTTTTGATTGAACCCTTAAAAAGGGTTCTATATGGAACCTTTTAGGGGTTCCATATACTGTTTGAAGCGCCTGATAGAACCTTTTCTTCTAAGAGTGTAGAACATAAAATAAAATATAAGAAAAAACACTGAGACATTCTTCATAATATCTTTTTCCATGTTTTCCAGAAGAAAGAAAATGACATGAGGAGTAAAGACCCTGTTCCAAAAACATAATTTCTTCCACTTCATCTACTATGCTATAATGAGATATTGTGAACTTGCAAAAAATTGTATTCTGTCAGAATATCAGCAGGGACCCCAAAATTAAAATTCTATCATCATTTACTCACCCTTATGTTATTCCAAACCCATAACACTTTGGCTATTCTTTAAACCACAAATTAAGATATTTTTTATAAAACCTGGGAGGTTTCTGTTCCTCCAGTCCAGGTAACCAAAATTAGAAGATTCAAAAAAGCCATAAAGGCCCCATAAAATAAATCCATAGGAATCAACCACTTTATCCCAAGTCTTGTGAAAAGATGTGATCACTTTATATTATAAACAAATTTAATGTAGGCTTTAATTTACATATGTGACCCTGGACCACAAAACCAGTCATAAGGGTCAATTTTTTGAGTAAATAAGCTTTCCATTGATGTATGGTTTGTTAGGATAGGACAATATTTGTTCGAGATACAACTATTCGAAAATCTGGAATCTGAGGGTGCAAAACATTATCTTTACTTAATATCCTAATGATTTTTGGCATAAAATAAAAATCAATAATTTTGACTCATACAATATATTGTTGGCTATTGCTACAAATATACTTGTGTGACTTACAACTGGTTTTGTGGCCTGGGGTCACATATAAACAGTAATCGTCACATAAACATAGAGCACACAAGAACCCCTTAGAATGTGACAATAGCACACACTACTGTCCACCATTAAATTAGTTCTGTATTGAAGATTAACCAAAATCTAATGAGTTTGGAACTACATGAGGGTGAGTAAATGACATAATTAAAATTTTTGGGTGAATTACCCCTTTAACGCCTTGCACAAACCAGCCAAAGACAATAGGGAGAAGGAAGGGAGTGAAATCAAGCTAGATTCAAAGTCGGTTCACCCTCCACCATGCCACACACCGGAGTACAAGCTCTACCTGCCAAGACTTGGACCACAGGTCATTTTCTGTTGAAAGGTTACTGTTCTAGTCCAGAAAGTAACAGTGCTCCTGGTCTTCTTAAGATTCTCTTAGTCTATTTGTGATGACAGCATGGATCAGTGGATTCATCTTGTCCATAGAGCAGGAAAATACAGGCTTCACTAAATCCCTGCAAAGATGCGAGAAAAAGCTGTCAAAAGTCCCTAGGAAACAGACATCCTGACATTCTTAGCACTCACTGATATGAGTGCACACATGTATGTCTTTGAACGCATGCATGCTCACAAACCCTGCTGTATAATCAGAGTGCTCCCCATTGCTCATGCGGCTGTCATCTGCAGCGCGCCATCTCTGGTTCTCCTCACAGTTGCGACATACACACTTCATGAAGCCCCTGTCCCCTGCATCAGGAGTGCCTGTGATGTGACATTTTATGCTTTTTACTCATGCTGAGATGACAAAGATATAGAGCTCCAGCAAGCCTGTCCTCTCACAACTGACAACACACTTTCTTCTGACTTCAGAATAATTTAAGGTCGCACACTCTGGCTCTGTTCCAAAACAGAGGGAGCTTCGTCCATAGGCAGTGTTTTAAGGTATAACAGGCACACACCAGATGTGAAGTCTGTTAGCATGTCGCTAAGTTAAAGGTGTGATCACCCCTGTTGAAAAAAAAACAGCATATGCTGGTTAGGCATGATTTAAAGCATGGTAGCTGGTTTGAGCTGGTTTAAGCTGGTCCAAACCAGTTACCAAAACATGCCTAACCAGCATATGCTTTTTTTTTTCAACATTAGCAAAATTTCACAATATGTGCAAAAAAAGTCCACTGTATATTGCCAATAGTGTATATAGTGATGCATGAAGCACAGCACTTTCAAAGTCACTTTCAAACCAAGCAGCTTTCTGTTGGTTATCGCGGCAAATTCATGAAAACCTTTCGCAATCTGCATAGGAAAATCTTCCATGCGCACACAAATTTCCAATCACATTGATTCCTATTGAAATAAGTGAATTTTGCCCATGAAAATTCACTGAACAATGGTAAATGTGACCACACCTTAAAGGGTTCATATGATGCGATTTCAATTTTTCCTTTCTCTTTGGAGTGTTACAAGTTCTTGGTGCATAAAGAAGATCTGTAAAGTTGCAAAGACTAAAGTCTCAAATCCAGAGAGATATTCTTTATAAAAGTTAAGAGTCAACCACGCCTACCTAAAACTGTTCGTTCCAACATGCCCCCACATATCTACGTCACGATGTGGTAAAATTTGCATAACACCGCCCAAATGCTCACGCAAAGAAAGAAGGCGTAACTTTTAGCCACAACGTTCTCAAGCCCGCCCGCCTCCGCTCACTCAAGCCCGCCAACCTCTGATCACTCTAGCCCACCGCCGCTCACTCAAGCCGGCCTCCGCTCACTCTAGGCCTCTGGCCTCTGCTCACTCCAGCCCGCCGTGTGTTTCGTTGTGAAAGCGAAACTACTTTGTGTTTGGCCTTCCAAAATAGGACATGACTAGAAATCAGTGGTTAAGCTGTATTTACAACACTGTTCCAGAACAGTTCAACCCAAATATTCAGATGTGTCCAGCGCATTTTATGGAGGACTGTTTCCTGATCCTGGAAGAATAGACTACAATGCAGGCTGTTCTGACTCACAGACTGTAAGTACGTTTTTTTATATTTAAAGAATTTGCCACTGACGATTCAAACGCGAGTTTTGAGCAGTGTAGAGTAGCGCTTGTTGTTTGTAATTTTTCCGATCACAAATGCAGACATGGCTTTATGTTTACGCGGTGCAATGCAACGCAACGCATAAAAAAACAGTATAAGTCATTATAATCCGTAATTATGTCCCCACTGGATGCAACAAATGCCTGGCTTATAATGGGTTTTAATGTTTATGTCTCGTCGCTCCGGCCGGACAGGGCATCACAGTATGGTAAGGGGCATAACATTTCCGTCACACGCTTGAGGTATTTGGCCAATCACAACGCACTGGATAGCTGGCCAATCAGAGCACACCTCGCTTTTCAGACCGATGAGCTTTATAAAAATCAACACGTTTCAGAAAGGCGGGGCATAGAGGAGAAACAATAATTTTGCAACATCATATGACCTCTTTAAATAGTGTGGTAGTCTAATATCCATACCAATACCTATATGACAAAAATCTGTGTAAAATATAATTTTTCCCATTACAATGAATTATTTTTTCATTCCTCTTTAGTTTTTAATAAATTATCAGTTTTCATTTATAAGCTTCATTTCTATTATCCTATCTGTGTTATTGGATTTATTTGTGTAAAGGGCTGTTCAAACCAAGGATGAAACTATAACCTTTTGGTAATTTTTCAAATTCCATGAGAATAGGGAAGTTTGCACCACAACTATAATGATAACAACACAGATGGAATGAATTTCAGAATGATTTATTTTATTTTATTTTTACAGTTGAACAATAAAAACACTGACAATCCGAATCCACCCAAATTGAAAGAGCTCTAGCCTTTAAAGATACAAATGATAACTGCAGCATGTATTTATAATAATTGTCTACTGGTGTGGAAAGAAATATATATTTATATAGTTATCTAACGTTACAGTCATTTATAGTTATCGCTCAAGGTGTGAAAGGGCCTTAAGACCAAAAAATTGGTAAAATAATGCCTCTGATCATTTTTTGCCAATACTCTTCAGTTTTTAATTAAATATGTTTATTTATAATCATAATTTCTTTCACATCATCCACCATATTGGATGGCACATGGTGCACAAAGCATTGCACATCCTCCATGTAATGCATTACAACAAGCTCAGTAAATAAATAAATCCAATATGGTGGATGAGGTGAGAGAAATGACAGTTACATATTTCATTAAAAAAAAGGGAAAAAAAGAGTGCTATCATGCATGTGCAATAATTTAATGCTTATTAGACTGTTGCTTATTAGACTGCGCTTTTAGCTTAGCAACATGCCATCAAACATTATTGGAACCGAGCTCCGGAGATTTGCGAAGAAATTCCTCTTGTTCGAGTCAACTGATCTCATAAAAACGGAATTAAACAACTCTAAATCATGAAGTGCATAAGCGTGTTGCGCAGGTAACTTAAGTCATAGATGTCAGATTTGGAAAAATTAGATCCGACTGGTACTTACAATGACAGAAAAAAGCAATAAGGTGTGTAACACACCAGCATTCACAATATGAGACAGTGGGAAAAGGTTTCACAGTGTCATTTGCGATTCAAGCCATGACATTACTGTCATTTTTTTCATAACCGTTGATACACACAAGCATACTCTTGTTTTCTAGGTAATGACAAATGGCTTGTGTGTATTCATGTGCATCGGAGTCTGGGTGAGTCTCAGGTAGTATTTCTATGAATAGCCGTGGTCATTTTCTAAGATATGTGCTGGCTAGACAGAAATATTTAGGACCACTACCCCTTTTCTACCTCTCCTTTCTCTACCTGTGATGTATTATTTTCTTTGCTTTCCAAAAGTCCATTAAGGCCTGGCGGTGGGCCATCTTGTCTCCCGCAGATAAAGATAAAGATGTGGTGGAGGGGTGCAGGGACAAACAGAATGAGAATGAGCGGGGCATCACTGGAGTTTACCTCGAAACACACACACACACACACACACACAGGTTTGTTTTTGTTTTTGTTTGGTTTACGGGGACTCTCCATAGGCGTAATGGTTTTTCTACTGTACAAACCGTATTTTCTATTGCCCTACACCAACCCTACCCCTAAACCTACCCCTCACAGGAAACTTTCTGCATTTTTAGATTTTCAAAAAAACTCATTCTGAATTATTTATAAGCCTTTTGAATTACGGGGACACTGAAAATGTCCTCATAAATCACATTCTCGTTGTAATACCTATGTCATACCCATGTTATTATACAAATTTGTGTCCTCATAAACACACACACACACACACACACACACAACACACACTCAATCTCAAGCTCTGCAAACACAAAGTCACTACAAAATGTATGCGGCTTCTGACACCTAGATAATGCCGCCTCGTCCTTTTAATTCATTAATTCAATAATTGAACTTTGTCTCCTAAAAAAACAAACCGAATAGAATGGCGGGTGGAGGGGCCATTCTCCTTCTCATGTCTCTGCAGGAATACAGAAGTGAAATTTAATGATCCAATTTGGGTCATCTTGCTGGCAGACCGGAGGGTTGTTGAGCTGAAGATTAAACTCATCCTTTAGAGGCTGTTTGTCTTTTGCTTTTTCTCACACTGATGTTTCGCCCTGAAAATGTATGCCCTCTGCATTAGTAACGTTCCCCTAATTTTTTTTTCCCCCATGTGGAAGTGCTGCTGTGTGGGCTTCTAAGCAGCTTTCCATTTCCCTAGTAATATAGCACATTTGTCATTAAGATTCACCGGAGTGACTTGTTAAGAGTCTGATTGAGAATGTTTATCTGCGTGAAGGAGAAACATCGTTCAGAGAAATGGCAATGTGAGCGCCAGAATTTACTTTTAAGTCAGTCGTTTCTACTTTGAAAAGGAAATTTCAGCCTTTTGTTGAGACAGATAACGGGGCCTAATTTCCTTTTAGATCAACCCTCCTCAATTTGCTCTTATTTTAATTCAAGTTTCGCTCATCGAATTGCTGTATATGGATACGGGTGCACAGAGAAGTCATATACATATCAGACCCCTTAAATACAGCTTCACAATTAGTGCCACCTCTTTTCTCCTTTTCTTTGCAATCCTCTTATCTTTTCTGAACACTTATCCTCTCTCTTTGGGTTCTTCTGTGTCTCTCCTCGGTCCGCCCCTTCTCTTGAAGCTATAACACCAGCTCATTCCGTCAGATGCCTTGCAACAATGCTCCACTAAATCTATCAGGAGGAAGAAGATAATTCTCGCCTAATTCCCGTTAAAGCAGCACTTTCATTCTCACCTTCCTCCTCCTCTATTTGTATCTTACCTGTGATGTCCAGTCTCAATTATCCTCCCTTCCACATTTCCTACACTATCATCTCTCTCACTTCCTAATTTGGTGTCCAAAGCTCTCTTTTTTTTCTGCGTTGTCTTTAGATTTCTCGCTCTCTCTGTCTGAGTGTTGTGAGTGGAGAAGGGTTCAGAGAGTTGCTGTAGTATAATATGACTAATATAAAGAATATTTACAAGGTGCTTTATTACATCAAAGAAGCAAAGAAGAGTTTATATGTAAAGCTATACTTGTCAGGGTCAGTAAAATTTCTTTCTTTCTTTAAACAAATTGCTACTTTTATTCAGCAAGTACACATCAAATTGATCAAAAGTGAGAGTATCTTTACAATGTTACAAAAGATTTCTATTTCAAATAAATGTTGTTCATTTAAATATCTTATTCATACTGGAATTTTTTTTTATATATATATAAAGTTTGCAAAAAACAACTGTTTTTGACATGGATAATAAGAACTGTTTCTTGAGCAGCAAATCAGCACATTAGAATGATTTCTGAAGGATTGGGTGACACTGAAGACTGTAGTAATGGCTGATGAAAAATCATTCACAACATTACTGTTTTACTGGAAAATATTTTGAAGAATGTGTGTAACCAAACAGTTGATTGACCCCATTGATTTTCACAGTATTTTTTGTCCATATGGAAGTCAGTGGGGTCCATCAACTGTTTGGTTACACACATTCTTCAAAAATATTTTCTTTTGTGTTCAACAGAAGAAACAGATTTGGAACAATTTGATTTTAGCAATGATTATTTTAGCAATGATAGTTGGACAAAAGTGTTTTAAAAAATATATAGTTTAAGTCCAATTTAAATAAAAATTTTCAAACACATTTAGAGATCTGACATCTGACATGTTACCAACAGCACAGAGCTTCAGTGACCTTTTTACTCACTGTCGATTAATTTGCATCAATTTAATCACTGTCTACACAGTGTAACCACTAAACATTCTCTTACTGCACACTACTGTTTTGGATCTAAATTAGAGTTTAATGCAGCTAATAAAACACTCTCAGTTTCTTATAAAAATGAGATTAACACAAACACATTCACACTGCCATTACCCAAAGGTCTAAATATCTGCAAATCAACAAAAGCAGTTTCTTGTGATAAGTGGTGAGCAGGTGCACATGATGAGCGGCGTGACTCTAAACACAGTTCTACGCAAACAGCAGCTCTTTTTGATCTTCGTCGAAATTTCTCAAACGCGCAAAGCAGGTGTTAAAGAGTTTTAATCTTTCCCACAGAGCAGGCCTCCTCATGGGTTCACATTGCCTCAGCTGGTGATGACTCAAATCTCATCATTACGCTTTCTAAACAATCACCGTCCGACTTTTGTTTTGTGCTGTTTGGTGTGACAACACGCTAATGAGCAAACGAAGAATGAAATGAAAAATAAGTGTTTGTGTAATGAGAGGAGAGTGGCTCTTTGTATAGCGGTTGTGTGAATCTGGGGAGGGAAGAACGAACGAAGCCACTCATTAGTTGCCCTCTATAATGAGAATTCGCTTTAAAAAAAACTATTTCACCCAAATGTGAATACTTCGTCATCACTGACTTACCCTCTGGTCGTTTCAAATCTATATGACCTTTTTTCTTCTGTAGAAAACAACAACAAAGTAAGTTACACGGATGTAGATTGCCAAAGTTCTCCCTTGACTGTTCAACAATATTATCGATGAGGGCGCCACTCTCTCAGTGTGGGCTGCCAGCGTTATGTCCCAATCGGGAAAGGCAAAGGCAATGTTTGTGAATACGACACTTATCGTCCGATCCGCCTGCTCTGCCACGCCATGAAGATATATGAGCGTGCAACTGATGCCAGTCTCTGGAAGATTGTCTCCATCAGTCCCAATCAGTGTGGATTTGATGCATTTGACGCGATCCACACCATCACTATGCTGCTGGAGAGGCACCAGGAAAAGAACCAGTGAGAACACATGGCCTTTCTTGACCTTGAGAAGGCATTCGATCGCTTGCCCCTGGACCTCATCTGGCATTCCCTCCACTCTCACAGCACCCCCTGAACCAACTCCTCTACACCAACACCACCAGAGTTGTCCGACACCCCACTGGCCTGTCCGAACGGTTCCAAATCACCGTCACCGTACACCAGGGATCTGTCCTCTCCCCGCTCCTGTTTATCCTTTGCATGGACACGGTGGATATTCAGGCATCTCAACCCTGGTCCCTTCTATTCACCGATAATATCTTCCAAGCTGACGAAAGCCATTGTGGGCTTGAACGTCAAGTGCAAGACTGGAGTGAGTGGCTGGACATGCACGGATTGTGCCTCAACATCAAGAAGTCTGAGAACATGGAGTGCGGGCCCCAAACAGATGGGACGATCAGAGTTAGAAGGCAGCCACTGAACAAGGTCACCGAATTCAAATATCTCAGTTCGCTCTTTAGGAGCGACAGCAACTCCCTCTGCGATGCCTGTGCCAACACGGGTTGGCTCAAATGGCGACAAGTTACGGGCATTCTCTGTGACCACCAAATGCCCATAGCACTCAAGGGCAAGATCTACAAAACCGCTGTTTGCCCAGTCGCAATGTGGGGTTCTGTGTCTTGGCCAGCAACCATCAAGCACGTGCAGACCCTCCACGGTATGGAGATGAAGATGCTTCACTGGTCCTTCGAGCTTCATGCAACTTAACCGTGTTACGAACGAAGATGTCTGAAGGCGCATGGGTGTGGCGCCCATAGTCAACAAGATGCGCAAAGCCCAACTCGTTCCCATCAGAGGTAGCGATGATACAGTGGTGAAAATGGCCTACCATCTACCGATGGCCGAAGAAGCGGTGGCTCGATCATCAGGCGGAGGACACTGTGCACAGTTAATATAACCCTGACAATGCCCTGGACTGAGCCAAGTGGTGAAAGGCGTGCAAATAAGCGGATCCTGCACCAACGTGGGACACATGCTAGGATGAAGACTATTTTTACTGTATATTTAATCAAAGAAATGCAGCCTTGATAAACACTAGGTATCTATCAAAAACAATTTTACTGACCTTAAATATTCGATCAGTAGTTCATTGTAAGTCAACAGAGAAGAGCAACAAGTAAGAGAAGGCATAAAGGTTTGGAATGACATGATGGTGCATAAATAATGACAGAACTTTGATTTTTTGCATAATCTGCCTTCCTTCACATCTACCTCCTTTTTTCTTCCATCTCCCTCTGTGCCTGAGTCGTCTTCACTCTCTCTGCTGTGTCTTGCCCTCAGTTGCTTCTACCTATCTCTCTTGGGCGATGGACATGCTGTCCATATAAGCCTTGGATAATGAAGTCTGTGTATGGTGAAATATGATTGAAATCCTTTTAGTGCTGGCTTATATCGACTCTCTTGTATGCAGTCAAAGGCACCTCTCTCTCTCCTCCTCCACAACCCTCCTGCGCCACACCCCTCCCGCTCTCCTCTTTCTATCATGTTTTGATGTCAACTAATGGTCTATGTACAAAATTCTCCTTCGGTGGGTATTGAGCTAGACATAATGTGGATATCTCATCTCATGACCTGAAAAATGTCTTCCTAGGACGCAGACTTTCTCATGTCCTTCTGCGAGTTCTACAGTTTCCAGACGAAAGCCTCCTTTATACTTTCACATTTGCTGGAGATGATTTACTTGTCATGGACTGGAAAACAGACTGTTGTAATATGACTTTGCTTAAGATCAAATCATTTAAAGAAAAGGATGCAATATCATTGGAAAATATTCAGAAAGGTAATAGTACAATAAAAAAGGAAATTCTCTGGAAATTATCCAATACCGGACAAATTAAAACAATGTAAAAAAGTTAATTTAATGTAATAACAGTATAATATGTAATAAAAAGTATTTTTTCCCCCATCTCCCATAGTTACTTAAAAAATTTTTTTTTTACCAAGATGACAGTCATGGCAACTTGATATTCTACGTTTAGCCATTTATTTAAAATAGTTATTAAAGGGGTCATATGATGCTGCTAAAAAGAACATTATTTTGTGTATTTGGTGTAATGAAATGTGTTTATGCGGATTAAGGTTAAAAAAACACATTATTTTCCACATACTGAACATTATTGTTTCTCCTCTATGTCCCGCCTTTCTGAAACGTGTTGATTTTTACAAAGCTCATCGGTCTGAAAAGCGAGGTGTGCTGTGATTGGCCAGCTATCCAGTGCATTGTGATTGGCCGAATACCTCAAGCGTGTGACGGAAATGTTACGCCCCTTACCATATTGTGATGCCCTGTCCGGCCGGAGCAAAGAGACAAAAACATTAAAACCCATTATAAACCAGGCATTTGTTGCATCCAGTGGGGACATAATTACGGATTATAATGACTTATACTGTCTTTTTACGCGTTGCACTGAGTCCCGTAAACATAAAACCATGTCTGCATTTCTGATCGGAGAAATTACAAACAACAAGTGCTACTCTACACTGCCCAAAAAACTCGCGTTTGAATCGTCAGTGGCAAATTCTTTAAATATAAAAAACTTACTTACAGTCTGTGAGTCAGAACAGCCGGCATTGTAGTCTACTCTACCAGGATCAGGAAAAAGTCCTCCATAAAATGCGCTGGACACATCTGAATATCTGGGTTAAACTGTTCTGGAACAGTGTTGTAAATACAGCTTAACCACTGATTTCTAGTCGTGGAAGGCCAAACAAAGTAGTTTCGCTTTTACAACGAAACAGCGTCACACGGCCTTGAGTGAGCGAAGGTCGGAGGCCTAGAGTGAGCCGGCGGATTCGGTGAAGGAGCATCCGGCGGGCTTGCGGCAACCACATGTGACGACCTCGGGCGATCCACAGCACGAAGTTGAGGTATTTCCTCAGCGACCAGCACGGATCAGCTCCAGGCATGACGAAGCGGATATCGTCCTCTTTTGGAAGGCCAACCAAAGTAGTTTCGCTTTCACAACGAAACACACAGCGCCTTCACGACATGGCGGCGGCGGCAACAACAATACTACAGTGAGAATAAAAGTTACGTCTTCTTTCTTTGCGTGAACATTTGGGCGGTGTTATGCAAATCTTCCCAAAATCGTGACACGAGACATGTGGGGGCGTGTTAGAACAAGCCATTTTAGGTAGGCGTGGTTGACTCTTAACTTTTATAAAGAATATCTCTCTGGATTTGAGACTTTAGTCTTTGCAACTTTACAGATCTTCTTTATGCACCAAGAACTTGTAACACTCCAAAGAGAAAGGAAAAATTGAAATCGCATCATATGACCACTTTAAGGACATCAATTCAATTCAAAGAGGAAAAAAATCCATACTAACTGTTGCCTTCTTTTATCAACTTCAGTTCTAGAGACACCTCATTTTTTACACTTTATAAGACCTGCGAAAATTCATGAAACACATTCATATTGAGTGAAAGTATTAATGTTTTGCAATGTGGGTGAAAATGTGCCATAAAAATAGAAATCTTGTATGCTCTGCTCATGAATCATGAAAGCATCTTCCTTAGCAGTGAAATGAAATTCCCAGTCTGCTCCGATTATTGAAAAATGAGACAAACAGGGGCTCTCAGCATTAGCACATGACTAGCTCAGAGAAGAGATGAATACAATTGAGAATAAACATGGTAAATATTTGCTGGGGAAATCAGAGCAGATGTTTGTCCAGTGTACCAGATACTCCTTTATTATGGATCTCACAAGCTGCGACAAGTCCTGCTGTTACACAATGAATTCTGCGGCTGTTCTTTGATTCTTTAAAGGGATAGAAAAATGAAATTCATCATCATTTACTGACTGTCATGTTGTTTCAAAACCTTTACTTTTTATTTTATTTTTTTTACCTGTAGAACACAAAAAGTCTTATATACAGAAGAATGTCCAAGCTGCTCTTTTCTATATAATGAAAGTGAATGATGAAAATGCTTTTTTTCAAAGCATTTTTTTTATTTTTAAGCAATATTTTCAAGACATTACGTTTAGTTCACCAAAACAAAAAGATACAGTATGGTTTCAGAAGACTTCAAGTAAGTTATATGGGCTACTTTATGGTAATTTTTAAGCTTGACAGTACCTGTCCTCCATTCACTTTCACTGTATGCAATATAAAAGCTCAGATATTCTCCGATGTTGTTCCATGGAAGAAAGTCAATGAGTAAATGGTGACAGAACTTACTTTTTGGCTGAAAATTCTAAGAAGAACATTTGCCTGTGCTTACAAAGTGTCTGCAAGGCTATTTATGTAATTAATGAGAAGAGAAAATGTCACAGTGGCAGAAAGGCTTCTGTTTCACTTTTCTCCACTTGTTATTTGTTGTGTATTCTTAAACACTTTATTGTCGTAGAGTACATAATGTGCAACTATTTGCCAAAAGTCAGTTCATGATTTATTTTAAGATCATCGTTTTTCTGTTTTCTGCATATAAAAAGTGTGCCAAAAAGTCAACATTGTCTCAGCTGGGAATAGAATTCATTTAAAGTCAATATTGCATTTAACAACACATATAACTGTTTCACCTCTGCAGAGTTATACAAAAATGTTAAATGCTGTGGGAGGCTTGAAGATACAGTTCACCCCAAAAATGAAGATTCTGTTATCATGTACTTGCTCTCATGTCATTCTAAACATGTATGGCTGACGATAGAAGATATTTTGAAGAATGCTGGCAACCAAACCAATTCAATCCCATTCCTGACATACATTGCATTTCTGTTCATACTATGGAAGTCAATAGGAACCAAAACAGTTTGGGTACTGACATTCTTCAAAATATCTTCTTTTGTGTTCCACAGAAAAAGTCAGTCATACAGATCTCAAACAACATGAGGGTGAGTAAATAATGATAGAATTGGGTTTGACTATATTTGGGTTGACTATTCCTTTTAATATGGCTTTTATGATGTCAACTGAAGGATTACTCAAAGTGAACATTTAAAATATAAGGCCAGTTTAGCATTTTAAACTAAAACGTTAAAATAATTTATAATCAAAATATTTAAAGATTATACATTTTGGTGCACAATTGCTTGCAAAAATACAAAAGCAGAAGCACGTCTTATAAAATCAGTTTAGGTGAAAGCATCAGTTAAATGGCTGAAATGTAAATCACGTCATGGTCATAAATACTGAGAGAAACTCCAGGAGTCAGTCACAAGGGGGCGCTCTGAAGCCTACATGCCACAGAGGAAGACAGGCAGGCGAGACAGAAGAGGCAAAGGAAGGAGAGGCTAAAGGAGGGTGACGCTTCTGGCAAGACAGAGGTGTCACCTTGTCATACAATATTTAACCGAACACCTGTGAGATGATATCACATTAACAAAACACTCTAGTCAGCCATTTACTCTTTAGTATTCTCACAAGATCTGAAGGCGGCGCAGACCCTCTGCCTTCATACTTCACTCGCCTACCAGCCTTTTTAATTGCAGCGCTCAAGCTCGTTTAAAATTCCAAATGAAAACACGCTTGGAAGAGAGGAATAAAAAATCGTGGGTTAACAAATAAGGCATTAACCCGCACCTAATTAGTATGGGAATTCGGTGGGGGAATTTTCAGAGTTAAATCACTCATAACTCAAGCACCATTAAGCCACATTAGTGCATTTTTGCTTTGATATCTCTATTCAGAGAACATTAGCGCTATCTTCACAAACCGTTGCTTAGTTAAGCACCGTAATTAGATTAATGGTGGCGGCAGTCATAGCGCCCGGAGCACCCTACCTTCCGGATGCCTTCTTTCGATTCCTCCACGTTGTTTTCGGCTCCTCCAGTCCGGTTGATCATCCTCCACATCTGCGAGTACATCGGGTCCCTCTCGAAAGGGTTCATGCCTTTACTGCGGACCTGGTCGTAGACGGCCGAGTCCAGAACCGTGCCGTACGGCAAGTCTGTCTGCTTAGCCAAATCCTGCAGAGACCTGAAGGGGAACATTGAAACATATTACAATCGGAAATTTTGAGAAACAACATTATTGGGTTGATGCCTGGGGGTGTAATAATTTAACAATTAAAACATTATTTGCAAAATCTACAATGTGGATGCATGAATACCCACGTTTCAGCTTAATAGTACCAGTGCAAGTGAGTATAAATCCATCAATCAGCTTTGTTGCGCAGACGCTCACCCACTTATATTATGTCGAATACTGTTTATTAAGCAATTTGTGTTAATATCTTACATCTAATTAAAAGTTAGCCAACCAAGGGGCAGTAATTCCCCGCAGTAATATTTATATTAAGCAAATAATTGGAAAACACAATAAAGATGAAGGCTTCTCTGTTTCCCCTCACGCCGTGATCAAAATACTGCAGTTCATCAAAGCGTTTCATTAAGTCTCGCTTCATTTAGAAAACTGATAATGATACAAATTAGTGCTTTTGTAATGTGTTAATATTCAACATGATTAACTCTATAGTAATATTTCTATACATTTGAGCATCATGTCAATGACAGCAGAAAGCGTGGGTTGGTGCCACTGAGATTCCAGCAGATAGTTGGACCGACCTCTAATTTATCAAATATTATTACCAGACAGCTGTCGTCTTCTTCTAGTACTTAACTCCGCTAGCACCTTTTGAAGGTTTAATGAACTTGCCAACAAATGTTAATCTTTTATTGCTCCCAATTAATCTTGGCACTTAATCCCCGCCCCTCCCTAAGAATTGTAGTTATGTGTCGGGTGTCGTTTGCATGGAGAATTGCCATAAAATGACCCGTGAGAACCCTGCAGTACTATAAAATGCCACTGAAGGACTACTGAAAAACACTGGTCCGTTCAGTGAACTTTTGCTTTCAATGCTAATGTAAGTCCTTTGTCTTTGTGTTCTACTCTGTGGGTCACTGTGCACCTAATATAGAAGCACTAAAAGCAGTTTTCTCTCCCGTGTCGACATATTTCTTATTAAAATGTAAACGTTTGAAGTTTTTGAAGTAGCTAATAGGCTTTTGTTGTCCCAATCATAAATTATGATTTGCTACTTGTTATAGTCAGCCACCTCATCCTACACAATCTTTTTAAACTTCTAAATTCTGTTAAGAATAACAAATCATAAGACACAGATAATACAGTTTAGAGAATGGTATATTAAATACTACTATTACTACTACTAATAATATTAATACATGTTTTTAATGAATAATAATAATAATAAGCTTTAAGGTAGTGCTTATAATATAATAGATTTGCAATATAATATATATACTAATATTTAAACGTTTGGGGTCAGTAAGAATTTATTTTTTAAGAAATGAATTATTTTATTCCGAATGCATTCAACTGATCAAAAGTAATTTACATTTAAAGACATTTACAATGTAACAAAAATTATCTTTCAAATTAATGCTTATCTTTTATCTTTTATATTCTTTTCTACTTTGTTAATCAAAGAATTTTGACAAAAAAAAAAAAACAACAACTATTTTTAACATTGACTATAAGAAATGTTTCTCGAGCAGCAAATCGGTATTTTAGAATGATTTTTGAAGGATTATGTTACACTGAAGACTGGAGTAATGATACTGAAAATTCAGCTTTGCCAACACAGCTTTTTACTTTTTTTTTTACAGTTATTTTTTAGCATTCTAGAGAAAATCTGGAGAAAATCTGTGCAGGATGAGTCTTCAATATTTTACATGTGTTTTCCTGAAAGAGAAAAACTGCATATTTTAAAAGCATCCATCTACGTTTATGAGTACACTAGCATATAGATGTCCTCACAGTTAAAAACCATGCACTAAAAGCCAGAAAATGAGGTCTTCAAACAGGGTCAGGGTTGAACAAGTAGACTGACTGTTGTAGATTGCCTAGGTTGCAATATTTATAGATTCAGTTGACTGCAGTTAAATCCATCTCGGTCATTTTTAATACTAGCGGAACATTTGCAATGTGGCAATGAGTTCTTGTTGCTGCAAAATTCAGTTAGCCTCAAGAATAGCAATCTATCTGTGTATATGCTTTTTCACACCCTTTATAGGTGACCATCTGGCGGCATTCAAATGCTATGGCCGCTTAGCTGATCTCTTTGCTTTGCCCAGGAAAACTGTCATCTATGGCACAGAGTGACTGTGAATAGCCAGACCGCAGGCAAACTGGCATGGCTAGCAAACTGAGAGTGCAGAAAAAAAATGTAAATCTCGAGAAGCCTGTAGCCTGGCCCTCCTTCACCTTCACAGATGGATGCATTTCACAGCCATGTTGAAAACCGACACGTATGGAGCCGCATTGAACAATCTGTTTCTTAAACCATTTTTTTTTTAACTTCTAAACCGATTTAACAATATGCATGAATATTCAAACACGCTTCCACACAAGGGCACATTGTAATGCATATTTAAACATTAAGGCTGCAGTAGAGTCTTTAGTACTTTTCTCTGTTAAAAAGGCAAATTGGATGGCATTTTCATGCTGTTTTGAGATAAAAGTGAACATCAGTGACGTGTTCCTTTTTTTTGCTAAGCTGTATTACATCCAGCAAATCAGTGGCACGGTCTTGCAAATCATTCAAAACAATAGCAATCAGCGCAAACAACATCCATCTGAAGTGTTTTTCCTCACTCACAAGATGATAAATCCTTTCTCTAAACGTCTACAGCAGAATCCGAGCCATCACTGTGCCAGCATGTACAAAAGTAAAACAATCATTTTCCACAGTTGCGGGCATTGATTCGTGCTTTTGATACTTACCTCAGAATTCAGATGCGCTGAAAAAGTTTCACACAAATGCATTCGATATCAAATAAGTACTAAGCAGAATTTGTTGTTTTTTGATGCTTGACAAGATTCGTCACCAATTATACATCCACCCGTCACATAAAAAAAAGTTGTTTTTTTTACTAGTATTTATAGAAATGACATATTCCTGACTTCTGAAAGCTAAAAATAGAAGGCCATGATCTTCATAACGTGAAGAGCAGCAGCCGTTCTGGTTTAAAATGTACAACCTCATCACCATTTAAATGTATTTTAGAAATACACTTCAAAAATCACCGTTTCAAAATGGAAAAAGGAGCGTTTCCGTCACTGTGCACTCAACCAGGCGGTTAAATGAATCACTGGTGCAGAGACGTCTGACGTCATTCTCACTAGAATGATAGATCTAATTTGTGCCACAGGATATTAAAACAGGGAGTTTGCATGCCCCTAGGAGATCTTCTACACACACACACGCACAATGTCAGGTTCACAACTCGCTTCTGGGTAGTAGAAATTTTTGAAAGTAATAGTAAATGGTAAGGTAGGTAGGTACACACACACACACACACACACACACACACACACAAGTTAACTGATTTGTGAAGCAGGAGCACCATGAAACCTGTATTGAGGTCTCATGAGTATTTATATACACACAGTCTGACTGAAAACACCTTTTGTGTCTGGTCTATATTAGACACATTTTTGTTGCCTAAGAACAGGACAGACATTTTCTCTGGAAGAATGCTGCTCAATTAATACCGTTCCTATCCAAACACAACAAAAGCCAGAAAATCCTATCTTTGTTAGTGATGCTTAAACTACACAACAACATATTTAACTGAGATGAAGATCGAAAGCTAAAGAAAGTTGTTTGTTGTTTTGTTATTGTGCGGATGATTACAGTGTTTGATGCTAGCTGCAAGAGCGACACTTTGAATAAATGTGTGCACTCACTGAATGGAGTTCTCGATGCGGGAGATGGTGAGGAAAGCAGCCAGATTTGCCGTGTAGGAGGAGATGAGCAAAGGAGCAAAGAGCCACCAAACCCCCATCATCATCCTTGTAGCCAAAGTCGTGTAGGGCACCTCACCACCTGTAGAGGAACAGAGGAAAAGAGCAAAGAAAAAAGGCTGATGATTGTGCTATCTTTGAAATTACATCAGACGTGTGATCTTTCAAAATATCTTTTAAATAAAGACCAATTTGGCAGCCAAATCTAGTTTAGTTAATCATATGATGGATCAAAAGAGTCATTCTGGTGACAGTTTTGCAAAATTTGAAGAATATTTCAAAAAGGCAAGTAAATTATGATTCAAAACTTAATTCAAGATATATACTCTAATTATGTTTGTATATTTAATGAGATAATATATAATTAATATGTTCAAATGTTTAGCATTTTATAATACACATTTAATAATCTATATTACATCTATATCATTATTCTCTTTTGGGTGCTCTCACTGAAAATATATCAGAAATATAACAGAAGAATATATTAGATATATACATATAAACATAACATATCTTGTATGTTTCGATTTTTGTAAAATAGGATAAAAATACTGATTAGTTTGTTTTTTTTGCATTGTAAACAATGGCAGTGAAATAATAATAAAAAATATGTCATGTTCGTCCCAAGCTATTTGTATTGTTAAATGCATCGTTATATTTCTGTATGTAGCTTGAATAAAAAGGGCTTCATCTTTAGTAGTGCAGTACTCTGACAGCCTGAAAACAAATGGAGGTATCCGAGTGTGCAAGATCCAAACAACTGAGACTTTAACGATGGAAAAAACTCCATTAGAGTCAGACAAAAAAGGCCATCAATTGTAATGTCAAATCTACATTTCCCTAGTCACCACAGTCAGAGCAAAATCACGTCTGTTTATTCTGCATTTCAGATCCCTGCTAATTCACCAGCAAGAAAAGACAGCGGCTCCTCTAAAAGTACTGCATACCACAATAATGATGGATCTGCACAATTCAAGGCTAGCAGCAACACTGAAAACTGTTAAAACAATTTGTCCCATCTATCCTCGTGGCTTCCCGTATCATTCCAGCCTTGTGTGGTAAGTGCCAAGCATTTCAGCACTCAATAAGGTATCTGACAACTCTCTTTCTGTAGGGGGTCCACTGAGATGAGCTGTCTTATTAAAGAAAGTTTTTAGATGACTCACATACATACGTCCCGCAGGCTGTGTATTCTCTGCTCCACACAAACTTTTGCAATTTTAATTTCAGCAAACAAGTCCACGAGAGCAAGTTGGCCCACTCATTTTTTTATAATCAACAATCTTGGGTTATCAGACTTTAAGGTTAGGGAGGTGTCCTATTTAAAGGGCACTGCTTCCTTCATCTGCTATGTAAACCTCAGAGATTTTGGACTTCAAGTTAAGCAAATGTCAGTGAATACCCAACAAGCTTCTTTCAGCTGACTCTATACTAGTAATTTGCTAAGAATAAATCACTAAAGGAATTAAACCATCCATCCATCTATCAAAGTTTTATGAAAACAATTCAACAAATACATCAGTAAACTATTATAGAAAGTTTATAATTACACATTTGAGTGATTCTGAGAATGTAAAGTTGTTGAAAAATGGATAAAGTAAATCAATCAATATTATTGGCTCTAAACGTTCATGCACAAAATTATTAAACCCCTAAAAGTCACATTTTGTGCATAATCTTTTAAAACACTGCCTGTAAGTGCTTAGAAGCTTCTGTGAAAAAGTCTTTGTTTTTTTAATGTTCTCACTATTTTCTTTAAATTCCACCAAATATTTTCAGTGACATTTAAGTTTGAAGACTGAACAGGCCAGTTAAGAACATTCCATGACTGATCCCTGAACCAAACTTCAGTAGATTTGGATGTATACTTTGGGATGGATGTCCTGCAGGAAAGTCCATTTATCATCAAGCTTTAGTTTCTGCACCGAAGGCATCACAATATTTGCCAAAATGGCTTTATACGTCAAAGAATCCATTGTCTATCTGATTTTAGTTTTTACATAAAAAGTACATGCGTCCTTCAGGCAGAACTGATTTTTTAATAATGAAACGTTAGTTCCTAAATAAAATGAGGTTGAAATTTTGACTGATTATCTTCATACCCAAGCGCATCTGTGAAATGAACAATAATCATACAAACAAAACCAACATCTGTAAGAGTTCTCGGTGAGGACATTTGTTCGAAATCGAGGCAATCGACTAAAAAACTAATTTCCATATTCAACAGCGCTTCAAAAAGAAGATAATGGTAGAAACTGGATGGTAGTGCAATGAAATATACATTTTAGTGAAGATAGGACAGATATAACAGAGGTTTGTAACCTACGGTATTTCTTATATCCTGAAGCAAATATGTTACAGGAGAAAGCATGATAAATGAAGGGAAAAAAAATCTCTAACTATAGTTTAGGAAAAAACTGTTTTTAGTTGAGTGCTCATACTGGTGCAGAAACTCTGGCCTGGAGCCTGCTAAAGCAAATTAATGTACAAAATAATCAGTCTTTATATAAATTAGACTGAACACAGCTACAGGAGGCCCTCTAAATTTGAAGTTTGGAGTTACGGCTTAGGGAAATATTACTGTAATGATACTAGGGCTGTGTATCACCAGCAAAGTCACGATACGATACGTATCACGATACAGAGGACACGATACGATACATATCACGATACGGGACTGCACTGAATTTCACCTCAGAAGAATTTAGTAACACAGCTGTTTATTAAACACGGCATACTATAGTGCCATTTAGCAGACAGTTGACCTCTGCATTATGAAGGGCTTCCAGAACTGTACCACAGTACAATATAGGTAATGGCATATGTTTCATTTTTACCTTGGGCACTCCACACCAGGTACAATATTCAGATTTTTTTGCATCTTGTTTTTAAGCCCATAAATAGTAATGTACTTGTTCTAATAAATGTATATTGTAATGTACTCATTCTGCACAAATTAACACACTCTCTACGTTTAAAAAATAAAAATAAAAGTTAGAAGAGTTCTAAACTAATGCGCTGTCTTCTGTATCTAACGCACACACACGCCAGCTCAGTCACTCACACAGATCACGTTGCGGCTGCACTCAGACATTCAGGAACAAACTTTTTAGCGCTGCCCCGCAGTTTGATCAACTAAATAGCTTAATCGCTCAAGAGCTACATTATCTTTCTCAACAAGGAGCTGATAACATCGTTGTTTCTAAAGGAATTAAAGCCACAGCTTCACTGTTAATAGAGAAACGCGGCAAAACGGTGGTAATTCATACATACACAGCCCCTCTCTCTCGCTCTCTCATAAATGAACACTTGATTAATTACACTTTTATGAGAATAGAATATTGAAGTGGAGATCGCTAAACTGCAAGCTAAAACTAAAACCGGTGTTTCAGAAAGCAAGCTCGTTTATCCACAGTGGAGAGAGAGCACGCGTGCACAGGGTTGCCAGGTTGACAAAGATAAGTAGCACATTTAGCAGATATTTCCGTATTGCGCAAGTGGGATGCTCTGTTTGAGGGATTACGTCTCTTTATATCAGGCAACCGAGTTGTGTTCCTCTGCGGCCAGATTAAACCTTGTTATAGCCTATACATTATGCTGTATTCATTATTTTTTAGAAACCTCACACTTTTCTGCTCAATTTTAAATGCTGTTCTTGTATTCAAATTAAGTGCTGTCCACTGCTACACACGTGCCACAATATCGATACAGGGCCAGCTGTATCAATAATCGTATCATCAAATAATAATAATAATAATAATAATAATTCATTACATTTTATATAGCGCTTTTCTAGGCACTCAAAGCGCTTTACATTGTCAGGGGTATCTCCTCATCCACCACCAGTGTGCAGCATCCACCTGGATGATGCGACGGCAGCCATAGAGCGCCAGAATACCCACCACACACCAGCTTATTGGTGGAGAGGAGACAGAGTGATGAAGCCCATCAGTAGATATGGGGATTGTTAGGAGGCCATGATGATCAGAGGCCAATGGTCAAATTTGGCCAGGATGCCGAGGTCACACCTCTAGTCTTTTCTTTTAAAATCTCTGTGATGATACACTGTCGTATCGATGTATCGAACACAGCACTAAATGATAAATAAAAAAAAATAAGGATCTAAAGTTATAAAGAGCCCAATCTCACACTTGTATGGATATGTGAGCAATGCTAAGCTGCAGAAAGGGAAAAGTAAAACATTTTAAAAATACTGTGCTGTTAAGGATTAATCAGAACATTTGATGCTAAAATAATTCTATGAGCTGAAGCCAGCTGGAAAAGTCAACTACAACCAACCCCGCGAAAGATTATGTGCTGGTGTGTAAAGATACAAACCCAAAAATGTGTTTCTGTTCACGATGCAGCATAGCAGAGCTTGATTATATGACTATTTCAAATATAAATACTAGATTGACTGTGAGTAGGGTGAGCAGAAACAAAGAAAAATGGCATGTTGTTTTCTGGCCACATTCAAAACAAGTTGAAAATTGTGATCCTGAATTACATTTGTCATTTATGCAACTGCAAATCAAAACAGTGCCTAAACAGTCAATTTCACACTGGCCCTCTTATTGAATAAAGGGAAAAGTAAAACATTTTAAAAATACTGTGCTGTTAAGGATTAATCAGAACATTTGATGCTAAAATAATTCTATGAGCTGAAGCCAGCTGGAAAAGTCAACTACAACCAACCCCGCGAAAGATTATGTGCTGGTGTGTAAAGATACAAACCCAAAAATGTGTTTCTGTTCACGATGCAGCATAGCAGAGCTTGATTATATGACTATTTCAAATATAAATACTAGATTGACTGTGAGTAGGGTGAGCAGAAACAAAGAAAAATGGCATGTTGTTTTCTGGCCACATTCAAAACAAGTTGAAAATTGTGATCCTGAATTACATTTGTCATTTATGCAACTGCAAATCAAAACAGTGCCTAAACAGTCAATTTCATACTGGCCCTCTTATGAATTGGCCCTCTTATTGAAATCATACACCAAAAGCAAGCAATGCGAATATGGCATTATCACTCATGAGCAACTATGGAGCCCTGACTTCTGAACTCTCATTATAATCAACGAAGCTTGCCATGTTGCAGAATAAACCTCTATTTACACCATGTCAACATCTAGTTGATCATAGCATTCTCAGGTTAGTCACTTGCAGTGTTTATTGGGTGTTCCACCATCTACATAATAAGCATGCAGTATCATATTACAACTATAAAATAATTCCAAATTATATTTCATTTGGATTATAAAGCTTCTTTTTTTTATAATGTCAGGAGACATTTCTTCAACATTCATTTTTGTGTGCCACTGGAAACAGAGGCTTAAAACATGAAATTTAAATAATTTGTGAATCAGATGCTGATTTGGACTAGTTGTAATAACTGATTATAATCAATAAATTATAAAATGTAATTAAATGAACAAATACATTAAATTATAACCTAAATTAAACCGCTCTGATTGGCCATTGCATTCATGTACACAATGCAGATGTGGGAAAAGCTGATCTAAATGAAGTCCAGTAGTCAGTCTTTTTTTTCCAGAAATAGTTAATTTTGCCTTTGTGATCATTTTTTTTTTATTAATTTGATTAATTTTGAAGCCCTGTTTTTTTTTAATATATTTTAGTATCAATAAAAAGTATACAACTGACTTTTACAAATGACTTTTTAAATTATACCTCCATTAATTATGCTTGTACCTGATTAAACTTTTCAATACATTTTGTATAAGTTTATATAATAAGTTGTATAATAGGTTTGTGAGGGAACAGCAAGGGGTTCGTAAAATGACGAAAAGCTGACTAATTAAATCATAAGGAGGATAAATAAATGCATAAATAAATTAGTGTTGGGCGATATGGTGATTTTTCAAATCGTCATATCGCCAGTCCGTGAGATCCCCGATAGACGATATTATCGTGCATGGGTGGGTGGGGGAAAGAGAGAGACTCTCTGTACTTGTCATAGGCTATTTCATAACTATTTGGTGTTTTAAACCACGCGCGTGCGCAAGAGAGAGAGGGAGCCTATGGAAGCACCACAAATCTAAATAATATACTTTCAAACATACTGATAAACTAACATGTTAAATACAAAAATATTTAAAACAGCTAGTTCATATATATTCGGATACAACAGTCATACATCGCTATTAGGACTGCGCGTCCTGTGAAACCTATTGGTAATGACGGAATTTGCGACCATAGTTGCAAAATCAGTTAACTGTGAAAATCTTTTATTTATTTAAGTTAAAATTAAATTAAAGATTTATTTTAAAGACCAACAGTGTCATAAATGAACACGTTAAATATATTTAAAAGTATTTAAAACAGGTAAGTTCATATATTTGGAGTAAATTTAAACAGATACATTAGTCATACAGCGCTCCGGACCGCGCGCCGAATGATGAGCCCGACACACCGCCACAGAAACAAAAATGAGATGCGTTCTAACATAACTGTGACATTAAACTCCGTTAGTGAGGGCTCGGTTAAAATATTGCACATATATAGGCCGTTCAGATTACTTGTTCAAGTGCAACGAAATACCTTACATCAGCAGACGGTCTGTGTTTGTGGTTGGAGACTCCTCCACCGGCTACAGGCTCCTCATTTGAGCGCGCACGCATTATTATTAATTATTATAATTAATACATTAATAGGAGAATGAGCCTAATATTGTCTTGACTATCGACAAAGACATCTGCTATCGTCGATGTCTCTGACTATCGTCGATACACGATACTATCGTCTATCGGCACAACCCTAAAATAAATGAAGATTAAATATTTTATTTGTCTGCCTGCTGTCAGGGGTCTGGGTCTAGTGTTCTCCCTCTCGCCACCAGAGGTCGCCACTTCCTATCCTCCCGAACTCCATTACCTTGACTCCACACACCTGTGCACACACTCACACACACACACAGCTGTTGCCCATCCTGAGGGCTATTTATACGCCTTCCCCATGCCTCTCTGGGCGGATTATTAAGTGTGTTACATGGACTGATGCAAGCCAGAAGTAGCCGTATTGTGTCAGATTCCGTTTCTGTTCTGAGCCTGTGTGTCAGGCATTATTATTAATTATTATAATTAATACATTAATAGGAGAATGAGCCTAATATTGTCTTGACTATCGACAAAGACATCTGCTATCGTCGATGTCTCTGACTATCGTCGATACACGATACTATCGTCTATCGGCACAACCCTAAAATAAATGAAGATTAAATATTTTATTTGTCTGCCTGCTGTCAGGGGTCTGGGTCTAATGTTCTCCCTCTCGCCACCAGAGGTCGCCACTTCCTATCCTCCCGAACTCCATTACCTTGACTCCACACACCTGTGCACACAATCACACACACACACAGCTGTTGCCCATCCTGAGGGCTATTTATACGCCTTCCCCATGCCTCTCTGGGCGGATTATTAAGTGTGTTACATGGACTGATGCAAGCCAGAAGTAGCCGTATTGTGTCAGATTCCGTTTCTGTTCTGAGCCTGTGTGTCAGAGTCTTAGCTCTGTTTGTGTTTTCGGTTTTGATTTTTACTTTGTTTCCCCCTGCAGTCAAATAAACCTGCATTTGGACCCAGACCCCTGTTTACACGGTGTGTTGTCTGTACCGCGCCGTGACAGAATAATCCGCCAAGCATGGGTCCAGCAGGAAGGTTCCTCAATGTCCGCCAGGGAGACCGGTGCATTGAGGATTACGCCAGGGATTCGTGGGAGTGGCTCGCCAGTCGGCGACGGAGAGGACCTGCTCAATGGTCTGTTTCTGGGGTGGCCTAACCAAGCCTTTTAAATCCCTTATGCCATTCTGGCACCCCGAGGAGGCGCTGGAGGACTACGTCAACCTGGCTCTGCAGTTGAGCGGCTCAGCCGTCACGATGGAGTTGGCTGCAGAGCCTGCTCACAGTTCTCCCGAGGCTGCATTCCCAGGGTCATCAGAGGCCTCGTCGGCTGCACCCAGTACCTCACGTCCGTTCCTGGAGCATTGCGGACTGGTATGCAGCGTGCAGGAACCTCTGCTGATGTCGGTGCGAGCGGCGCGGGCTGCTCGCAGAGTCCCCGGGGCGGGGTGGGTGTATATATATATATATATATATATATATATATATATATGTGTGTGTGTGTGTACAGTATATGACTGCTATTTATTTAAGCCATCAACTATCCTATTATGAGGCTCGCTGGCAAATATTGCCATCAATTTGCATACAGTTTAATGGTCTGAAGCGCGACCCTGAGTGCCGAGCCGCTATCGCAGCATGCAGCCACTCTGGAACTTTCACCGCTGTAAATCATCAAAATAAAAGTAAATAAACCACGAGGTGCACCTCCGAACACATCTCTTTAGTCACAGCTTACGAGATAAAAAAGCTAGCATGCTGGGTTCAGACATATGGTACGAGAAACATATACACACAGGGGTAGAAGATAAAGGGGCAAAGAGGGACAGCTTAGGCAGACAGTACGCCCCCAAACGAAACAATATTTTCAGAGAGAACTTGCCAACATGTACCATCTCAACGCCATCTTGCCTACAGCGGTACTTGCTAGTCAAACATGATTTCATAAATGTTTTAATTGTTTCCAGCAAGATTTATTTATTTATTTATTTTCACCCCACTGACTTTTTTCACTACAAAAAAACAACAACAACAAAACAAAACAAAAAACAAATCATGATGAAAGAATGTTTTTTTTAAAAGTAAAAATATATCAATTATATTTTAATATCTGTTAAAAATTGTAAGAATTTAAATACACATACAAAAACTTTTATTAATACACAGTGCCTTGCGAAAGTATTCAAACCCCTTCATTTTTTCCCAAGTTGTGTTATTTTAACCATCTCAACGCCATCTTGCCTACAGCGGTACTTGCTAGTCAAACAAGATTTCATAAATGTTTTAATTGTTTCCAGCAAGATTTATTTATTTATTTATTTTCACCCCACTGACTTTTTTTCACTACAAAAAAACAACAACAACAAAACAAAACAAAAAACAAATCATGATGAAAGAATGTTTTTTTTAAAAGTAAAAATATATCAATTATATTTTAATATCTGTTAAAAATTTTAAGAATTTAAATACACATACAAAAACTTTTATTAATACACAGTGCCTTGCGAAAGTATTCAGACCCCTTCATTTTTTCCCAAGTTGTGTTATTTTGCAGCCTTATGTAAAACTGCTTTAAATTACTTTTTTTCCCCACATCAATCTACTCTCCATGCACCATAATGACAAAGTAAATATTAGGTTTTTAACATCTTTGCAATTTATTAAAGATAAAAACTTAAATGATTCCATTGCATAAGTATTCATCTGGGACAGCTGAAATTTAGCTCAGGAGCATTCATTTTGCTTGTAAATGTTACTACACTTTGAGTGAAGCTAACCTGTGGCAAATTCAATTGAATGGGTATGATTTGGAAAGGCACACATGTCTTAATAAAAGGTCTAACAGCTGAAAATGCATATTAGAGCGAAGACCAAGCCCTGAGGTAAAAAACTAAACAAAAACAAAACTGCCTGTAGAGCTCAGAGACAGGATTGCAGCAAACCACACATCTGGGGAAGAGTTCAGAAAAAATTCTGCTGCATTGAAGGTTCACAGAAGAATGTAGCCTCCATTGTCCATAATGGAACAATTATGACTCTTCCTAGAGCTGGCCTCCTGGCCAAACTGAGCAATTGATGGAGAAGGGCTTTGGTTAGAGTGGTGACCAAGAAGCTGATGGTCACGCTAGTTGAGCTCCATGATCATATGTGGAGATAGGAGAAACCTACAGAACATCGCTGCCGGTGTGGCCAGACTCAATCCTCTCCTCAGTGAAGACACATGAAAACACACTTGGAATTTGCAAAAAAAAAAAAAGCACCTAAAGGACCCTCAGACTGTGAGAAAAAAGATTCTCTGGTCTGATGAACCTCAATTACAAGCATCATGTTTGAAGGAAACCAGGCACTGCTCATCACCTGCAGAGTACCATCCCAAAAGTAAAGTGTGCTGGTAGCAGCCTCATGCTGTGTGGCTGTTTTTCAGTGGTAGGGACTGATGGACTCATCAGTATAGAAGAAAAGCTCAATGCACCAAAATATAGAGATAGCCTTAATGAAAACCCAGCCCAGAGCATCCAACCTCAGACTGGGCAGAAGGTTCACCTTCCAACAGGACAATGAACCTAAACACACAGCAAGCGTGGCTTATAGACAACTCTGTGCATGTCCTTGAGTGGCCCAGCCACAGCCTGAGCTTGAAACCAATCAAATATTTCTGGAGAAACCTGAAAATTTGTGTCTGTCCCCATCCAACCTGACAGAGCTTAAGAGGTGAACAGGTGAGGTGAAGAATGGCAGATAATTGCCAAATGCTGATGTGCAAAGCTTGTCGCATCATACCCAAAAATACTTGAGGCTGTAAAGGTGCTTCAGCTAAGTATTGAATACTTATGCAATGTACTTATTTCAATTTTAATTGAATTCTGATTGGATGTCAATATTTTTATCGTTCATCAGCTGGAAAAAAAATAGTTCTAAAAGTGATTCCAATGATATATTTTCTCTGTGTCTTTATCGTTATAGTTGTAGTGTGGACTCTGCTATTCTTTAATATTGAGAACGATTTTTACAACTATATCTTTATCGCTATCTTTATAGTTCTTGGTGTGAACGGGCCTTTACTCTAGAGCATATTTCCATATGAATACAAACAGAGTAGAAACATGAATGCAAAAATGTTTTCCCAATCAAAATACATGCATATTACTACAGCTCACCATTTTAAATGCTTTATCTGATGCTTCAAATTTCATTTTGATATAAATAAATGGCTTTGTGCCAAGTGAAGCGTGGAGAACCCTGAATGGACGGAGGTGCTCATGATGCATGTCAGAATGAGAGAAAGTGCTTTAGAAATGCTGTTGTCTGATAAATGTGTCAGAAGAGTCAAAATGCTACACACAAACTGCTTTCCATGCTCCCTTATCCACCCAAACATTCTCTAAAAGTGGCCACATTTTGTTTATCTTGTCATATCTGGCTGTCACATTTTTTTACACTACACTGGTGTGAGGACACATTGTCATGACTAGTGGTCGACCGATATATCAGCCGATATTTGGCATTTTTCAAATATCGGCATTGGCCGATAAGCTTTTCTTTTTGTCCGAGGTGTTCGAGGCTGGACTTTTATTTTGACAGCGCTGAGAATGGCAGCGTCTGAGAGCGCACACCGCTCACATTCTCCCTCTTGTTGGCTGTTGTCATTCAGTTCTGTCTAATATAGATAGAAGTCTATCTAATAATTAGATAGAACTGTTAAACAAAGGAATTAAAATGTAGGCTATACAAAAAAGTATTATAACGATTGCTTTAATATTATTAGTAATAGAAAGGCAAACATTATAATACTTTCTCATTTGCCGTCAGCATTCAGCAAATACGCATTTATATAATTTAAACAAATCTTTGAATGACTAATGAACATTTAATTTCACAAACCTTGCAAACTTAGTAGGATCCAGTTGTGAGATCTTGTGCACGTGCACGTGTATCCTGCATGATCGCGTGTTGCACGGTCCGTGCAAATTGAATGAGGACAGGAGGAGAGTTCAGCTTCACTGGAGACGCGCGATCGGCAAACTTTAAACTAAGTTAGTGATTTCAAATTATGCTGCGCTTTATGCATTTGCCCACTGTCATATTCATGTCATTTTCATTGCGTGCTGTATGTAAAATGAGTGTTACCTTGGCTTAATTTGAAAAGAAAGAAAAAAAAAGATTCCCAATGCACACAAACTTCCCAGAATACTGAGTGCCTTGTTGGTTACAGTGTTTACTTCCTTTTTAATTAGATATATAAATATTTATTTATTTGTGAAAAATGCTTTGTCTTCTAAAGTATAAGTATGTTTATTTTACAGAATTATTTTTAATCCATTTTCAAATTATTTCAAATTTCTTAAATATAAATTAAAATAAATAAAATTATATCGGCCATCGGCTTTCCAAGATATCGGCATTGGCTGTCAAAACCACTAGTCATGACTTTCTGTATGACTCCTTTTTGGGCTAAAAAAAGTAAACTTTGGGCTCAAAACAAAAAAAATAAATCAAACCAAAACTTTTTAAAATGTCATATCTACTTCAGAGATTGGATACAGAGGTCTTTACTTCACCATAATTTTTTTTGGCTTGCTTTCGAAAGGCTACGACCTTTCACTTTGCTTCAAGTTAAATGCTGACCTAAGGTCATATTTACTCGCACACAGATGTACACACACATGTAATCATGAAATATGTATGTACACCCACAAGCCCAATAAATCCGCATGATTTGCTAGGAGACATTGTAATTATGATGGTACTGTATGGAATGCAAAAACGCAGCATGTGACGAGTTCAATTTTGAACAAATTTGTGCACATTAGCTTTGTCTTTTCAGAGCTAAAACATTGTTTCACCAGCCGAGCATGATGAAAACTAGTTGAATATTATGTTAGAGTGCATAAAGTTTACATTTATACTCCCCAATAACTTATGTTTTATCCAGGATATTACAAGATACTGAAATGAGCCAGACAGATATAAATGTTCTTCTTACACACACTCTCTCTCTCTCTCTCTCTCTCTCCCACACACACAATAAAAAAATCACCTCCTTTCTTCTAAAGATATGTAGTAAAATGGAAAATGAATCTCCAGTGAGACACCACCTCAGCTTGGAACTATGCTAATGAAACGTCCCACAGAGATGCCTGTCTATAAATTGATGACTTGAATCCACTGCACATTTTCTTGAGTAATCCATATGTGATCCCACATGAGTGCTCATAATGTGATTTAATTCCATTCGATATTGTAGGAGTGTATCATGACGCACTTCACACAGTAGAGGGCAACTTGTGGATTGTTTGCCTTCTGTTGCCCCTTTGATAGATAAAATGCACAGCAAGTGTCCAAACATACCCTTTATAAGTGGTTTGGCTATTTGAAAGTGTTTGCATAATTACTGAGTCATCAGTGTGTGGCTATATGTGCCGTTACAGACTTTGTAATGAGCTTAGACTATAATTAAATACGTTCAAGACTGTATTTTAAAATGATGACAAGTCCAAATCTGACCTTATTCAAGTAAGAATCCCTTCATGGTTAGGTTACAGCATTCACATCTAGACATGGCTGTTTACTAAACACATGGCTGACCTGCTAACCCACGCAAGCTGTCAGGAGTGATATAGTCATCCAGCTCAGTTACAACACTAGACTAGCACCTCTAAGGACATGAATTTCATATTTAAACATGTTAAACAGCAGTTTCTAATTCTGTAGCAAAGTCATTTATGTCAAGGAACATCTTCATTACAATTAATGGGCCTCAGAATATGTTGAACATGCCCATACTATTCAGTCACTAATGTAGTTATGAGTACAGATATGAGTTGAACAGGGCTTTAAAGGGACCAGTTAGGGCTGCAACTATTGATTATTTTGATAATCGATTAGTTGGTCAAATATTTTTTCGATTAATCGGATTAAAAACAAACAATTTTCCTTTTTTATTTTATTGACAAAAACACAATATTCCACATTCTGCCCAATGTCCTTAAAACAAACGTTCCAACTGAATGCTATGAAAACATACAGTTCTTAACAATTTATTAGACCACCTGCCATAATAAAGAGAAAACACATTATAGGAATTTTAGGAATCTGTCAAAAAATTGTTTAAATCAAAAATGTTATTGTCATTTATTTATAACTGAATACTTGGACCTTTAAACCTTTATTTAACTTTCAACAACAGCTATTTCAGCACAATTAATGTTTTTGCGCTGATTATTAATTGTTTCTGTTTTCCATCTGTCTGACGCGCTGGCGCTCATTCAGTAAAGATTCAAATTTAACACAGACTGTCAGGACGGACCTTTATGAAAAAATGGAAATGCTCGTGTGAATTTGTGACATCTATACATAAGGATATGTCCGTTAACTGAAAGTTTTTTTTGTGCTGAGGACGCACGCGCATCTGTTAAAGCGCCTGACAGGGCAAGCCATTACGCCAATGCATTTGCTTAAAGTTTTAAATAAAGAATTCTCATGTTTTGAGTAGCTTGGATCATGAAACTCTCCTGCAGCATCTCATTCGGTTTCCTCCACTATTTTAGGTGCATTTTGTCCATAGAAATAAGTAATTCAGTGCTTTAATTTGACGCCACCGGCTGAAGTTGGACAAGCATGTAAACTCCGTTGTGGGCACACCCGATTAATCGATAATGAGAATCCTTGTCGATGATTTTCATAATCGATTTTATCGATTAGTTGTTGCAGCCCTAGGACCAGTGTTATTTTTCGGTAATTGAAATGAAGCTGAAATAAATTAAAATATAAATGTTAGATGAAATACTTAAGACTTGTCCAGGCAAAATTTCAACTTTTTTTATATAAAACATAAAATAAATGAATGAATTAATGAATGAATAAAAAAAATTAAAAAATAAAAGGTATATAGAAATATATATATAAAAAAATAAACGTATACAAAAACAAAAAAACATATCAGAATGACTAATACAATACAAGAATACAAGCAATGCAGAATTACTACCCCTTAATTAAATAAAAAAAATGTAAATAAAAACTGAAAATATAAAAATAATAGCTAATTAAAAATATTAAAAATATATAAATTTTTAAAAGATTTATATACTGTATATTAGATTGAGATGTTTGCATTCCAGTAGAGATTAATGTTTTTTTTCTCATTAAGTTTTTTTTTCTCTCTCATTAAATTCATATTGTTATGAAATTGCAATTTCAGAGTTTCTGTCTTTGCTTGGAATTATGTGATTGTGAGAATAAAGGGATGCTGCGATATAAAGGCATAGGCACTTAACAGAAGTAGATATTGAAATGCATGGAAAAACAAGTGAGCTTTCACAGAAAGAAACTCTTTCAATGCATGTAGTGGGTACTCAGGAAAGAGATGCAATACATTATGCATGCCTACAGCACACCAGATAATCTAGTGTGATACAATGCACATCTCTGATGTGAGGATGTGAGTCGTGTCATCTGGAGCTTTGTCTTAAAAAAGCACAGTTGAGAGCACTGACTGTGGATTGCATCACGGACAAATGCTCTCACTCTTGCATTTCATCAAAAGTCATCTAAAAAAAAAAAGGACTTCAGTTTACTCGGAAGCTGCATACAAATATCTGAAATTTGGAGAAAACCCCACTAATTTACTTTCATTTTTTGATGACTTCAGCGAAATGAAAAAAACCTTTTAAGGAAAGAATGACTGATTCAGCAGATACTCTACTTCCACTGGTTTGTTTCTCATTTTCAGAATCAATAAACGTGACATAATTTGAGAGTCCGTACCGACAAGAAAAATTACTTCATTTTCCCACTTGAGGAGAAACATTGGTTATTATGCTTAATGCAGATGGGAAAGGTGTTAATATATGCTGAAAAGGCCACAAATCCCATCAGCCAAGCCGTGTGTTTATTTTCTTGATCATTTCTGTTTTTAAGTGCATTTTCTCTATACTAGTCCACAGGGACCCATATAAAAGCCGAGCATTAATTCTCTCCTATCTAGTGATTTATAGACACTCTAAATAAACATAGAGACAGCCTGGATTTTGGGCATGCCCGTGCTCCTCTCACCATCCTTTGCTGTCACTGCACAATTCTATGCTTGAGTGTACCTTTGGCAAATGATGCGGTACTTTTCTCCAGCTCGAAACGCCATAAAAAACGACCACCTGTCAATGTCACATAAAAAAACTTGGTGCAAAAGTAGGACATAAATATAAACTAGGAAAAACTCTGCAAAGTTCGTTAAAACTGCTGCCTTATTTTTCGATGTTAAAATACTTCCTATCTGAGTCTAATGTGCAGAGACATTAAGTAAGTCATTAGTAGGCTGATTTCCCTGAAAAGTGTAAAACACTGTGGCTCTGTGGTGCTTTCAACATTGCTCAGTTTCATTACAGTCAGCTCTGGCAGAGACGTGTGACTGGGAAAACAAGCAGTCCACTAGAAAAATCACATGTCAATAAAAGCTGATAGCTTCATGCAATGCTGTAAAGCTGAATCTCACAGTTCTTCAGGCACCATGAAAGATCTTTAGCATATATAACAAGCCGACCAAGACATCTTTAAAGTTTCAGTGTGATAAATATTTTCTCTATAATATTTACTCCTGTTCTAGTTTAATGTGCTGAGGTAACTATAAGTAAGGTGCGACTAAATGTTTGTCCAAAGTATGGAAGACAATTGTTTTGGAGAGTCATTATTCTTGCAATTGCATTTAGTGCTTCTAGTAGTAAAGACATTTAAAACAGTTCACCTTAAATAATTCTGTCATCTTTTACTCACTTGTCTTCTGTGGAACATAAAATATGATGTGTATATATATATATATATATATATATATATATATATATATATATATATATATATATATATATATATATATATATTATGGCTGCCCCCTAAAAGTCAACGAGAAAAGGCTTAGTTGACCTACTGCCCCTTGCCGAGTACCACATATGGTAGTATAACCCATTTTAGCCCCACTTTATATTAGGTGGCTTTAACTACTATGTACTTACATTTATATTAATAATTTGATACAATGCACATATTGTGTACATACAAGTTTTTGTAATGTACAGTGGTATGCGAAAGTTTGGGAACCCCTTGCAGAATCTGTAAAAATGTAAATATTTTTAACAAAATAAGAGAGATCATACAAAATGCATGTTATTTCTTATTTAGTACTGTGAGTAGCATATTTTACATAAAAGATGTTTACATATAGTCCACAAGACAAAAAAAAAATAGCAGAAATTATTCAAATAACCCCCTTCAAAAGTTTGGGAACCCTTGGTTCTTAATACTGTGTGTGGTTACCTGGATGATCTATGACTGTTTTTTTGTTTTGTGATGGTTGTTCATGAGTCCCTTGTTTGTTCTGAACAGTTAAACTGAGCACTGTTCTTCAGAAAAATCCTCCATGTCCTGCAGATTCTTCAGTTTTCCAGCATCTTTTGCATATTTTAACCCTTTCCAGCAGTGAAAGCAGTGAAAACTTTTTGAATTTGAAGATCAAGAAAAATTGTACTTAATTTGTCTTCTGGGAAACATGCAAGTATCTTCTAAGGCAGTACTAAATGGAAAAAAAGGATATTTCATTCAAACTTCATCCTGTTCAAAATGTTTCACCCCTGGCTCTTAATGCATTGTGTTTCCCATGACTGTTTTTTTGTTTTGTGATGGTTGTTCATGAGTCCCTTGTTTGTTCTGAACAGTTAAACTGAGCACTGTTCTTCAGAAAAATCCTCCATGTCCTGCAGATTCTTCAGTTTTCCAGCATCTTTTGCATATTTGAACCCTTTCCAGCAGTGAAAGCAGTGAAAACTTTTTGAATTTGAAGATCAAGAAAAATTGTACTTAATTTGTCTTCTGGGAAACATGCAAGTATCTTCTAAGGCAGTACTAAATGGAAAAAAAGGATATTTCATTCAAACTTGTTCAAAAGTTCAAAATGTTCAAAATGTTTCACCCCTGGCTCTTAATGCATTGTGTTTCCCTCTGTAGCATCAGTGAATGCTTGAACCTTTTTTAATAGTTGTGTTTGAGTCCCTCGATTGTGTGAAAAGATGGATCTCAAAATCATACAGTGACTGCTGGAAAGGCTTCAAATATGCAAAAGAAGCAGGAAAACTGAAGAATCTGCAGGACCTGGAGGATTTTTCTGAAGAACAGTGCTCAGTTTAACTGTTCAGAACAAACAAGGGACTCATGAACAACCATCACAAAACAAACAAAAAAAACAGTGGTAGATCATCCAGGTAACCACACACAGTATTAAGAACCAAGGGTTCCCAAACTTTTGAAGGGGGTTATTTGAATAATTTCAGCTATTTTTTTTTCCCTTGTGGACTAAATAAAAAATAACATGCATATTTATGATCTCTCTTATTTTGTTAAAATTATTCACATTTTCACAGATTCTGCAAGGGGTTCCCAAACTTTCGCATGCCACTGTAAACCTACCCATACTATCAAACCTGTCCCTAACCTTACCCGTATCCCACCTCAATAGCATTTTTTTTTACATAAGGATTACTCAAGAAAGTGTTTTGCAATACAATATGAACACAATAAGTACACTGTACTTATTTTTTGACGAAAGTACATAGTAGTTAAGGCCACCTAAGGTCTTTGACGCATTTCAGACAAAAAAACTGGACAAGTGTAAATGCACATGGTTGTGGAAACCACATACAGTATGTAATATCTCCTCCCTAGATGTTAATAGTAAATGTGTGAGGGTGTATTATAGGCTATATGACATGTTATAGCCAGATATGACAGAGCTATGTAACACGCATTGCCGCGGATGATTAACAACCATAACAACCTCCAAAGTTATCTTGCACTGACTGACCCCATAAAAGATAAGAGATCTGTACTGGATGCATTGTAGGCAATTATTTGAGACCTTAAAGTATCTGTTGAAGAGAATGGTGGAAGCTGTCGTATCAAAAGATTCCAGCAACATTCTTATTTGGGCTTTCCTCTAAGAAGGCACTGCAAATCAGCGTCCTTAAGTTCGAGGCGTCTGCGCTGTCAGTCGGTGTGCGGTTAATATTTAATCCCCTCGTTGTCACTGTCAATTTTTCTCATTTTATTTAATCAGAAACTGGAGGGCAGGGGATGCAGGGCCTCATGAATTAATTTCAAAAGGGTTTTCTTTTAGAGTGTCTGATTATTTCATCATGATGAGTCATTTGTGTCATTCATGCTCTGGCTGGGCAGAATGAATTATGAACTCAAAAGGCCAAGGTTACAGCAAACACGCCCAGCTCTTCATGCAAGCACCAAGCCTGGGAAAAGCTGTGTGAAGCGAAGTGTGAATGAAACAAAGGCTCCTGTCCTCCCTCGATGGAGGTGGGCTTACGATCCTTTCAGAAGGAGGTGCAGAGTTCGTCTGACTCTACACTCCCACATTTGAGTGAATGCTAGTATAATTGCAGAGATGATTGACAGATAAATTATCTATCTAGAAAGGCCAGCTCTCACTGACCATTTTTCAATCTTCCTGGATGGTGTTTGGATCTAATTCACTTAGTCACACAGTGCTGATGTGACAGAATTCATCAAGAGCCAGTTTTGCCAATGGCGTACACTTTCAACTAAAATAAAATACAGTGAATAATTCATGGTTTGTGACAGTAACACTTACACAGAGTACACTTAAGTTACACATCCGAGGTCTTACTCTGAACTTTAAAAGGCTCAGGCAGATTAAACATTTGGTATATGTATCAAGACTATCAACAGATGACCAGGTGAACTCTTTGGGGAATTGGTCATTTTTAAAACAAAATAAATACTTTTATCAAAAGTAACAGTAAGGACATTCAAAATGTTACCAAAAAAAATAATAAATGAATAAATAAATGCTGATCTTTTGAACTGTCTATTTACCAAAAAAATTGTATCAAAGTTTCTACAAAAATATGAAGCAGCACAACTGTTTTCCACATTGATAATAATGAGCAATATTCCTTGAGCCGCAAATCAGCATATTAGAATGATTTCTGAAGGATCATGTGACACTGAAGACAAGAGTAATGATGCTGAGAATTCAGCTTTGCCTTCACAGGAATAAATTATATTTTAAAATATATTCAAATATGTTATATTTAAATAATAATAATATTTCACAACATCAGTTTAATTTTTAATAAAGTAAATGCAGCCTTGGTGAGTGTAATAGTCTTCTTAAAAAAAAAAAAAAATCGCACCATCCCTAAACTTAAATGGTAGTATGTGTAATATAACTTAGCATACATTTGTAAACAATATTCTATATAGAATTTTTATGATCTTTTTTAAAATTAAGTTTAAAAATGTAAAAGTTTGTGCCCAAACTTTTGATTGGTACTGTACATGAACATCGTAAATATATAATTTACACACTTTGAAGACACTCAGAGTCAGAAAGCTGAGCACCTGTGTGCATCAGTGAAAAATTTATCTTCTCTTCTTTATCTGAAGATGAAGAGTTGTATGCCGCTGAGTATTCTCTCATGCAGTATCTTGATCACACAGATCATGACTCATTCAGACAACATACAGTATAACCTCAAAAGTACTTTGCTAATGCTACAGCACTCACTAACTACGCTGCACTTTGCAACATACTGCTCACACTAGCATGAGGAGAAGCCACGTTTTGCTTGTTTCTCAAAGACATGCAGTAAAGTTAGTTTCGATTTCAGGTGGGTGTCAGGAAGGTTGAGTAAATTGACTAGGTGTCATCCATCTAGCATAATATATTGTAAAGTGAAACTAAACTATATCATTGCTGCATATCTATGTGGCTCTCTACATAGCATGGCTTGTTACTAAAGGCAAGAGTATAGAGCAGACATGGCACAAGTGTAATGGATATTTGCAGTAAAAATAAATCCATGTCACACAGCTATAAGCAGATCTCAGCATAATTTAAGAAAAATCAATTATATTAAAAACAGAGGTTACCCTAAAGAGAGCCTGAGTTTCACATTAAGGAGAACTGCATAATTGTACATACAGTATGGCAAATTTAATTAAGATCGTGTAGGCCTCTTAGTATTCATGTTAAGAGCTTGGAGGCAGGCTGGATAGAATGCAGAACACATGAAAAGGCTGGTTTTACAATGGTACATCGTTTTTAAAAACGTTAAAACATTTGTTTGACAAGATTTAAAAAAAATGACTCTCTTAGGGGACTTCTGAAGAATGTTAGGGGAATGTTCTTCAAACCTAAATGGAACATCCTATTTGTGTTTAGTTGGATAATATTTTTAAATCATTTATTTGCTAATTATATACTCTTTGTGGACTTTAGAGAAAATATTCTTAAAACCTAAAGGAACCGTTTCTAGCTAACCAACAGAGAACATTAGGATGGAACCATTTTAGGAACCTTCTTGGAACCAAAAACTAACATTTCCAGAATGTTCTGGGAACCACTGAAAAAAAAGGTAGTGTAGGATTCACTTTGAAACAGTTTTCACTCAGAAACTGCAAGTAAATTTCACAAATAATTACAAAGGAGCAGCACTGAAATAGCACTCTCTAGTAAAACATAAATGTTTATTTACAACTTTGACTTTTTTTTTTATCAGCAGAGAATGCTAGGATGTCTATTCTGGGAACATTCCTGGAACATTCTGGGAAATAAAACTTGTGAAGTAAAGTGAATAGGCTTTTACGGCAACAAACAACAAGTTTTGAATGTCCTTTCCTTTCCTTTCCTTATTCATTCATTCATTCATCAAAAACAAAACAAAAACAACAACATTAGACAGGTCAGAGAATGTCAGGACGTCTATTCTGTTAACTTTTTAAGAATGAAACACTAACATTCTAAAAACTGTTGCGTAGGCTTTTAAAGCCAGAAAACAACAAAACAATGAGTTCTGAACTTAAAACACAAATGTTTATTTACAACTTTGACTTTTTTTTTTATCAGCAGAGAATGCTAGGATGTCTATTCTGGGAACATTCCTGGAACATTCTGGGAAATAAAACTTGTGAAGTAAAGTGAATAGGCTTTTACGGCAACAAACAACAAGTTTTGAATGTCCTTTCCTTTCCTTTCCTTATTCATTCATTCATTCATTCATCAAAAACAAAACAAAAACAACAACATTAGACAGGTCAGAGAATGTCAGGACGTCTATTCTGTTAACTTTTTAAGAATGAAACACTAACATTCTAAAAACTGTTGCATAGGCTTTTAAAGCCAGAAAACAACAAAACAATGAGTTCTGAACTTAAAACATTGATGAATTAGAAGTGTCCCTTCTACCTGACAACAGTCACTTTTGTCAGGAGGGGAAGGCAAAATAACTAATTATGCCCCCTTGCTCCCCGCGTGCCACCTTTTGTGAAGTGCCACCCACAGTCTGATTAGGTGAAACAAATAAGATGTCAGCACTGAGATGGGTTTACGGTCATACAGTTTGTCCCCACCACACTCCTCTGGATGAGGTCAGCGGGGAGGGGGGGCAGGCTGAGCGTGTTAATTACGACGAAATAATTACGACTCCACGCAGCCCAGGGCCCCGGTACCTCTTGGGCTGTCTAAACGGGCCAGACTAATGAAAGGAGAAAAGTGAGGTGAGGCTGGAAATGAGTAATCTTTCGCATGGGCTGCGTGGGGCTCCCTGCGAGAGCGGAGAATAAGTGAGGACGAGTCTCGCCTCCCTCGAACAGCTTCAGTCAACTGCTCTCCACTTTTCATCTTTGTTCACATCACTGTATTTTCTCATAGCTGTGTAACAGTATCCACTTGAAATAGATCAGCCCCAATTATACAAGAAACAGCCCTGACAAGAGACTCTACTGGGAGTGAAGAGAACCGCGGGTTTGTGTGTGTGCTGTTACTGTACAGTATATGCAACGATTTTGTGTCCTAGCCACTGCTGAGGAGAAACAAACAAAAAGTAGCGGCACTTACCTTAATTTTTTAGTAGATTGAAAGCAATTCAGATGTTTTTCAAGTAATTAGTAGTAGCTTTTCTAGTAACAAGCAGTATTGTGTAGTGTGCTTAAATGCCATTATTAATGGTCTTGACACAACTAACCACTCCTGCTCTCAAAGAACTCTCGTAGAGTTGAAAAGTCTGCTTCATTCTACTGAATCGATTTGCTTGGATGGTTCATATAAAAGTACAAATGATGTCCACTACTTCCTCAGCTCAAAAAATGCTAGCAAAGAAAACAACGCAGTGTCTATTTACACTAAGTGCAAATTGCTGGCAGAGGATATTTACACTCTGCCTAGCAACGTTTGATTGGGCTAGTCAACAGTACAAAAGACGGCTTTCAAATGTCAGCTCCAGTTGTGTTGATGGTAAAGTGCGTGCCGCAGTCTTTTTGACGTGATCAACCCGGGTACGAACCCGCCTTTTGCCAAACTTTTTTCCCTTCATTTTAAAAACTCATATCACATTGGAAAGGCTTTTTTTTCAATAAAAATGAAGGAAATAATCAAAAAGTTTCGGGCAGGGTTAGGGTAAGTGTAGGGAGGGCTTTATTGTCCCAGTAAGGTGGCACCCATTTAATAATTTGAATTAAAATGATAATTTACACTCAATACGTTAATATTGCATACTGTTTTATAATGTACTACAATACTTAGGTGCAGATAATTGCCACTTTTTGAGTTAAGTAGGATAAATAGCAGAAATAACAGTGCTATTTTAACTGTAAATACTAGAATCTATAGCTATTTGCACTCAGCAGAAATAGCATTTAGCTAAAATTACTGCTATTTTCACGTAGTGTAAATATAATCCATTCCTATTTGCACAGTGTAAATAGCATTCATCGCTATTTGCACTTAGTGTAAACAGAGATGGGAAGTAACGAAGTACAAATAACATTCAATAACAAATCTTTAATAGAACAAATCTCCTTGTCTCCGCCAAAAGGTTTCTATCAGGGTTATCAATGCATGTGACTCGAGAATGGAGTGAAAGCGCCGGGTGGATCAGAGAAGCAAAACTACTGACCTGTTCAGGCCTTCAAGTGCAGGTCAGTTTCATCTGTAAACAGGCTACTGTAGTTTTGTCTTTGTTTACTGCTAGCAAAACTTAGCACTAGCATCCAGAGGATCAATAATACTGTAAACTAAACTAAACTAAGTAACAAAGATAGTAATAAACTAACTAATTACTATCATCACTCAAAATACTGTATACTAAAGGACATCATTATTATCAATAGATACAGTAAAGTTACAGTAGTAATTTAGAAAACAAATGTTATAAAACATTGTTTTATTTTATACGTTTAGATTGAGCTAGAGCAGATAACAACACAACATTTACGAAAATTAAAACCAAAAACCATGGTTACTATAGTTAAACCATGGTAACCACAAATTAACCATGGTTTTGCTACACTAACCATAGCCTAACCATGACATTTGTAGTAAAACTATGGTTGTAAATTGAAAAAGTTTGTAATCAATCTGCCAAAAATATGGTTACTATACTTATTCTGTAATAAACCATAGTTAATTTTGGTAAGAGAAAAATATGACTCATGATAATGCAATAACATGTTCAGTAAAAATATTGTCATGATGTAATTATTGTGCTAATTTTGACATAATATAGTTTTGTTAAATATATTATATTTAAGTCATTTAAGTAAGGCAAAACAACAACACATGGTCATAATGTGATACTTTAAATTGAACTAAAATAAAGGTATGTTATTGCAAACAGAATACAATGAGGTGGTTGATTTACAACAAGGTGGAGACAGGTCTGTTCAAAACAGTAGATGGCTGATGGGAAAAGTGACAGGTACAAGAAAATTAGAGAAAAAAAGTAAACACACAAAGTGAGATGCAGAGAGATATCATGGAAAAAAATGGAAGTAAAGGTGCAGTTCAAGAGAGAACCTTTAATTATTTTGCACAGCCCCATCCTAAGGTTTTAAACCTTTTTTTTAATGTGATGGCCATTGTAAAAAAATAGGCTTGTCCGTGGTTTCAGAATTTGTTGTGGGTGTATGGGATGGCCTGGATGAGTGTGAGATTTCCCAGCCTGCAATTTTGTACCAGTCTTGCCCTGTTATACATGGTGGTTGTTCAGCCTTGATACATTCATTAGTAGGGCTGCAACAACTAATCGATAAAATCGATTATTATCGATTATGAAAATCATCGACAACGATTCTCATTATCGATTAATCGGGTCTGCCCATAGTGCACGTCCAACAAAGTTTACATACTTGTCCAACTTCAGCCGGTGGCGTCAAATTAAAGCACTGAATTACTTATTTCTATGGATAAAATGCATCTAAAATAGTGGAGGAAACCGAATGAGATGCTGCAGGAGAGTTTCGTGATCCAAGCTACCCAAAACATGAGAATTCTTTATTTTAAGCTTTAAGCAAATGCATTAGCGTAATGGCTTGCCCTGTCAGGCGCTTTAACAGATGCGTGCGCGTCCTCAGCGCAAAAAAAAATTTCAGTTAACGGACATATCCTTATGTATAAATGTCATAAATTCACGCGAGCATTTCCATTTTTTCATAAAGGTCCGTCCTGACCTTATGCATGCAACAGCCTGTCACTGGCAGTCCCTTATGAAAATGAACCATGGTTTTACTAAAGTGACCGTAGTTCAACTGTAGTATTTGTAGATTTGAATCATGTGTAAACAAAAAACATATTTGAACCATGTGTAAACAAAAATATAACCTAATAAGTTACAATTAAGGTGTATTGAATGCTAAAATGCGTTTTAAACAAAGTTAAGCGCTTATCATTACCCATTTTAGTCTTAGTAATTGAATAATTTAATAAATTTCATAATTTAAAATTTTAGTTTAGAAGTATCGAATCGGTATCGATATCGACGATACTGCCTTGAAAAATATCGGTATCGTATCGAAAACAAAATAAGTGGTATCGCCCATCCCTACTGAACGAGTGCCAGCACGGCGGGCGCGTGCACGCGCGTCAGACAGACAAAAAACAGAGACAATTAATAATCAGCGCAAAAGCATTAATTGTGCTGAAATAGCTGTTGTTGAAAGTTAAAAAAAGGTTTAAAGGTCAACATGCATTGCGCATATTTTATGAGAGTAGGAACTGTAAGGGAATAACAGCGTGTAATTGTTTGAATATAAATATCAGAAGCTTCAAAACCGCCTTTAACAGGATCAAGAAAGGACACTAAGCCCTATTCGGAATCCATGAGTTTTATCACTGAGGTGATAAGTACATTTATTTTTATGAGAAACAATTACCGTCCGAATCGGGCTCTGACGTGACTGTGGTCAAAGTGAACGTGTGTTCCTGCAGAACATTACTCTTACCTATTGGTTAGCACTGAGTTTGTGATTTTATTCGTCTTTATCATCTTTATTATTATTTAAATTTTTAATGCAGAGATTTAAACTATATTCACTATATACAATGCTTAACAAATTTATTAAAACAAATGTAAGGTTTTTAACAAATTATGGTTTGTGCCACTGCTGCTCTAAACTAATAGTACTGGTGATTACCAAAATCATTTTTTAGCTTTCTGCATGGGTTAGTCCTCCAATATGCATAAGCTCTTTAGTAACCGTAGTAGGCTGTTTCTAATGCTATAATATAATTATTGCTGTTATCTATGAAAGAAAGGCAGAGAGCTTTATAGTGTTTTTTTTTTCAGATACCCAATTACAGTCAAAAAGTACTTAAACAATGCCAGCAAGAATGCAAGCTATGAAGGGCATAGGAGGCCATTTTTGTTATGTGAATAAATACAAGTATTCAGTTATAAATAAATGACAATAACATTTTTTTGATTTAAACAATTTTTTGACAGATTCCTAAAATTCCTATAATGTCTTTTCTCTTTATTATGGCAGGTGGTCTAATAAATTGTTAAGAACTGTATGTTTTCATAGCATTCAGTTGGAACGTTTGTTTTAAGGACATTGGGCAGAATGTGGAATATTGTGTTTTTCAGTAAAAAAAAATAAAATAATTGTTTGTTTTTAATCTGATTAATCTGAAAAATAATCGACCAACTAATCGAGTATCAAAATAATCGTTAGTTGCAGCCCTATTCATTAGCTAACAGAATTTTAAAAATAAGTTATTTGGTATTACTGTGTCAATATGACGTGAGGTCCAGTTACCAGCGTGACATTAAAACAGGTAGTAGTAATGGGTACTTTTTACGTAAGTACATGTCAGAGCCCATACTTTACTTTAACTTGAGTAAAAAAGTGTAGTCAGTACTTCTACTTTTACCAGAGTATTTTTAAACATGAGTATCTGGAACATTTACTTGAGTGAAGGATGTGTGTACTTTTGCCATCTCTGAGTGTAAATAGCATCTATCGCTAAGAAGACATGCTATTTTCACTTAGTGTAAATCACATTTAATCACTAATTGCTAAATAGCATCTAATTGCTATTTAGTGTAAATAGCATCTATCGCTAAGAAGACATGCTATTTTCACTTAGTGTAAATCACATTTAATCACTAATTGCTAAATAGCATCTAATTGCTATTTAGTGTAAATAGCATCTATCGCTAAGAAGACATGCTATTTTCACTTAGTGTAAATCACATTTAATCACTAATTGCTAAATAGCATCTAATTGCTATTTAGTGTAAATAGCATCTATTGCCATCTAAAAAAAAACCAATTGCTATTTAGTGTAAATAGCATCTATTGCCATCTAAAAAAAAACAAAAACAACAACAACAACAAAAAACGTGATTACTGTAACATTATTGAAAAAATAAGGTGGGAACACATATCACGTAAAGCAGCTTTTAGTTTGTGGCTCTTGAGTGTTCTATATCAGACAGTGCGTGCGCGCACAGATTCTGTTTGTGTGGAAGCATATTTATGCTTATAGCGTGTGGAGCTGTGTACTGAGGAAGCACTGCTGTGCAGTAGCTTACATCTCAGATCCCAGTAGCAATCCCTAGCAAGGTTTGAAATTATACACTAATCTCTCTTACACATTCACGATGAATCATATAGTGCTGAGTTATGCTCCAATATTGCATGCATTACATCTCCTCTCTATGCACAGTAGGGTGGAGGCGATGTGTTGCTCAATGACCGTTGTTGGGGTCTCCAACAACGGGTCTGCAGTGTTGTGCGCGAGGAGGTCCGCCAACTATTGTTTGATCTGAAACTAATTTTTGACTAATAAATTAAAATATGCTTTTACCAAAAAGTTTAAGAAAGCTAAATTTGATCACTTTATGAAACTTTTTGTTAACTTAACTATATGCGTTAAGACGAACGTGCAATGAAAAATAATTATAAAGCATCTTAGTAAAATGTTAATTTCAACATTAGCTAATAAAATTAAAAGTTGCATCTGTTTAATATTACTTAATGGACTAACATGGACAGTCGATTTTTTTATTAACTAATATTAACAGATTAACTAATACAAATGTATTGCTCAGATTTAGTTAATGTTAGTTATGCATTAATGTTAACAAATAGCACCTTTCTGTAAAATATTACTTGATTCATTGTCCCTCCCACATTAGTTAATGCATTAATTAATACAAAACCATTACAGACCAGATAAAAAAAAAAAGAAAAAAAAAATATATATACATATATTTACAAAAATAAAAATAATTAAAAATTATAATAAAAAATTATATATATATATATATATAATTTAATGAAATGGTTCTTAGTTGGTTTTGTTTCAGGTTCTTTAAATGAAAAAAAGTAAAAAAAACAAAAAAAAACAATTGGGCATTGGGATCAATACAAATTAATCTTTATAAAAAAACAGTTACATGTTACGGTGAAACCTTTACAATGGAAAGTGAATGGGGCCAATTTTGGGGGATTTAAAAACAGAAATGTGAACTGATTTTATAAAATATCACTGAAAAACTAATAATAACAATATCAACAACTATTCTTATTATTGTGTCTCATTTAAAAAAGAATGATAAAATGAATAAAATATAAAATGATTATAATTATATAATTAAAAATTTGATGTGTGAAGATCTCATCAATTTCACTGTGATTTTAGGTTTGACATTTAATTTTTCATTTTTACATTTGCGAAAACGGACTATTTTACCATTAAACAGTACAATTTTTGTAGTAATCTACATTATGCCACAAGTGCAGTCAACTGACTTTGAACTGAGAATATTCCTTTAATATTACTATGAACTGGAACGGTCCAACAACATGAAATAGCTCACATGTAATTAATTCTCTGTGAATAAGATATACAGAAAGAAGCAGCACAGAAATTAATATGAAAAATACATTTATTTAAGGGGGATATATAAAACAAAAAGTCAAGAAGCATCAGAGGAGAGAAGCAGAGGTCTTTGTGAGGCAGATGAAAGTGACTCATCAAAGAGAGCGACTGTAGCTATGCCATTCCAGCTATGTCCCTTCTCTCCCCGTTCCCTTCTCTCTTGTTTAAGAGATTGGGTGTATTTGTACAACCAGCTCTCTGCAAAACATCAAACAGGGCTGCAAGACAAAGGATGATAGTGATGTTTTAAGTGGTTGGGGGAATGCATGTGAGCACACAGCACAATTGTTTGTATACGTTTGTGTCTCCATTTGATTCTGGTGACTAGGCTTGCCGCGATAGACTGTGCTGACGGTGATACCGGTCTTAAGCCGCAACACCGGTTATGTCACTTGCCCACCGCGGCACCGACCCCCACCGTCGGTTTGATTTTTTATAGTAATAAAAATCATTTAGTTCATTAAAAGAACATACACTACAATTAAAAACTGAACGCGGCTGCTCAATGCAGCGTGCCGAACGACAGTCGCATCACAGATCAGATTTCATTTATCCAGTGAGGAGAGTGAGTGAGCTGACTGACAAGAAGAGTGGGGTGAGGTGAGACAGACAAGATGATGGCAGATGATTTAGTTTCGAAATGAAATGCAAAAGTGCCTGTTTGGCAGTATTTTGGAATTTGAAAAGCTTGTTGACTTTTGCCGTTTATCTAAGGTGATTTTGGAAGTCTTTTTAAACATTCGTTTCTTATTTAATTGGTTCCACATTGTTTGCTGATTTTTACTTTATTTAAACTTTGTGTCATTTACTTTATTTATTACTATGTGTTAATAAAAGTTCTATGTCTTATATATAGGCTAAAGTGAGTTTGACGTTGTATTTTGTTGTTGCATTCAAGCAATTGACACCGAACTGCCGCCAATTCGAAAGTGAAAGTAAAATGCGCACGGCGCTTTTAAGCTATTTAAAAGTGAAGGAAAGCAAGGAAAAGAGGGAACGCCCCCGCCCCCAAGGTGATACTGGTATTACCGGTGTTGTCACACGTCGATTAACCGGTGGGAAAATTTCCTCACCGTCATAACCCTACTGGTGATGTAGCCTATTCCACAGTATGTAATCAGCTCCATTTAAACAATTTCATCCTAAAAAGATCCCGAACCCAGTTCAGTGGTCTGATGAAGGCGCATTAATGAACTGATTTTTGATTTCTCACCATAATGAGCGTGTTTCAAAAATAAGCAGAGATTGCAATTAGAACTGAAATGGACACAGATACAAGGGAGCAATTAGGCTGTCTTATTATAATCATCATCATTATAACCAGCTCATGTAAATTTACTGATTTTTGGTTAAGTACAATTCCATGCAAATGTCAACCTTTCTGTTGGATAATGAAGTGTTTACCCAAAGTACGTTACCTTGTTTAGGTGTCAATTTGACTGTATTAATGCTTTCTAATGGAATTATTAAAGGAAATTTTATTGTTTACCCCCAACACAACTAGTGAAACCACAATAAAACAAGCTATGTTTGATGGTTTCAAAAATAGGGATTTTTACTTTATCTTCTCAATAAGTGTCTCACATGGTCATGTTTACACACCATCTACATGAAAAAATATAAATAAAAAATTAAACAAAACTGAACCAAAGGCACACGTATAGGCACATTTTCTCCTATATCACTTGTAATTTTTCTTTTACTGTTACATCTAATGCAAATACTTGAAATGCTCAAAATGCTTATTCTGTCCTAATTGGTCCCTTGTTGTAAAACTAAAGTCTGGAATACACAACACAACTTTTAAAATCAGAGCAGATGTTAAAACACTAGACATTGTACATTTGCCATTTTTAAAAAATGGTTAGAAAGAAAAATTTGGGCATCATATGCCAAACAATTGAAGATCACACACTACCAGACTTTCAGTTCATTCAGAACACAGCAAATTTATGCAGAAACATGAGCCTTATTGCTAGGAGATGCATGACAAATGAAAACACCTCACAATATCAAACATGTTCATTATACTTAGAGTTGTGTAGTGTATAGATGTCAAGGACATCTGTCTGGCACATATTAATCTTAAATAAAAGCACACATTGAGAACACTTCCTGAGTGAACAGCCCATTAGAGGCTTTTATAACTAATAATGTCCATATTTCCCTAAACAGACAATAATCATCACAAACACAGGAGAGCCAAACTTTCATTCTGTGGGTATTGTTGTTATTGGATTCTGGAAGTCACAGAGTGCATACAAACAATAAATGTTAATTTTTGCCCATACCCCAAGTTAATCTCTCTAAAATGAGAAAGAAATCTACAGAGAGATCTGCAGGGGTTTAGAAAAATGCATACAAATGGTTTCCTATAATTAGTACTTTCTCTCAGAAACTACATTTCACATTGTGACTGCAAATGTCACATGCGTAACACTGGAATTGGCCTTTCACAAACCGTCTGTAGCAAAACATGCCAAACTATTGCTGGTAATTAATTGATGGTCGCTCAACATGTTGAGGATACAAAACCCTGACAGCCACTGAAGCAGTTTCCCTCATCCTTCTTTCTTTCTTTTCTCTTATTTCCCATTTCTAAAGACTAGCCCTCCCCTTTCCCTACTCCCACTCTTAGATCTTTCCATCTTTTGTCGAAAAAACAGCTTTTGACCCTTTAAGAATTTGAAAGAAAACCAGAAAGTGCAGATACGATTTACGTATAATTTCAACATTCCTTTGACTCCTTCTGTATTTTCCCCCTTTTGTCATATATATTCTTTGGTGCACAATACACTCACACACATCTACCATTGCACACAGACACACTTTAAACAGAACGTGAGCACTTAAAATGATCTCTCTGCCCTGTTCTATATATCTCTACTTTTTTCTCACTCTTGAATCTCCTTTCTTCTTTCAACACAAAGCATATCATACGCTCATGCACAAACTCACCCTGTTGAACGAAGGAGCCGTAGACAAACCACATGGAGTTGTAGAGGGTCGTGGAGGAGACCGAACCCATCGGCAGTCTGGGAGGGTTCAACCAGTTGAGGAGATACACCAGAATGCCCACCAGCAGCACTGTGCCAGCTATACAAGCCCACAGAGATAGGTCGAAAGGGGCCAGGCAAGCAAACATATCCACCGTCCTCTCCGCCTTCCTCAGCAACACACCAACGGAGTAGTCCATGTAGCGAGTGGTGAAGTCTACCACGCTCTCCCGCTCAGGAGTGATGGTCAGGGCTGACAGACCTACATCTGCTCTCTGCCCAACAAAAAGACAAACAGAGAACCGTCATTTAAAACCAGATCACACAAAGAACAGATTTATATGTGCATCACACTTACAGCATAAAACAAGAAAAATACTGGGCCAATCCAAACACTAAAAAAGCGCAAATGAGAGCAGAATTTCACAGAAAACACACGTTAACAATCATATTCAATTATAAAAATATATATATTTTTTTTAAATATTCACATTTTAAAATATTTATAAAAGTATTTGGTAAAAATTGATTCCAGTTTCCAGTGAACACTAAACAAATTAGCTGCAACAGAAAAACTGTGTTTTTTGCTACTGTGCCTTTACAGACCTTTTTGTGAAAGATGTTTTTGCAAGTTAGAGTCAATTAATCTCTCTATGAAGAATGTTTTGAGATCCCTAAGTTATGTACATAATAAAACACATCACATAATCAAGGAAAATTGGATTCCTTATGATATAAGAACTTTAATATTGCCTCGGATTTAAATTTCAGTAGCAAAAATGCATTCGATTCATTAAATCAGTTAAAACTGGCTATATCACTGAAACATTCATTGAAGTCCCTGTGTGTTGTTTTTTCATTTTGTGATACTTGGCGATTTTTTCCTATTATACCAAGTCAATTGCAATGCAAATATGCTGTAATATTGTATAAAAAAAATGACCTTTTTATGAGTTGTTAGGAGAGTACTAAGAGCTTTGAAAAATTCACCACTTACTTGTGAAAATGGTATATAAAAAAAGATTGTCAAGTGCTGGCTTTATAAAACGTCTAAGTGCAAATTGAAACAGTTCAACATTTTTAACTAATGGGCACTTTTTATTTATTTATTTTATTTATTTTATTTTTTTACTTGAGCTTAGCTGACAGGATTCTAGCTAGCCAGCAATGGCTTCCAATACATATTGATGATTTTGTAAAGCAATCAACAAATGACACATCTACATCTATATCTATTGTGTAACAAGAAAAAAAGTAATGTACATAAAGTAAGCACTATGTCCTGGTGTCATTTTATGCCACCACACACACACACACACACAATTAACTCACAGCGGACTAAATCTGCTAATTTCATGGTCTGTCAAGTAAAAAAATGCTTAGAAAAGCAGAATGGTTATATATGCTGCAAAAGTAATCTACTGTATATACGGATTGATAATGATATTCCAAGTAAAGCTTGGCACAAAAGAATATTCCTCTTATATTCCTTTATATTCTGTGTGAGCATCTACACAAGTGTTTGTGTAAATATTGCAGTATACATAAATATACGCTGAAGTTCAAATGTGTGTACGATTTGATGCTTTAAGTAAGTCTCTCATGATTACCCAGAATTCATTTACTTGTTTTAAAATGCAGTAAAACAGTAATATTGCGAAATATTATTACATCTTAAAATAACTGTTTTCTATTTTAATACATTATAAAATATAATTTATTCCTTTGATGACAAAGCTGGATTTTCAGCAGCCATTAACTCACTTGTCACATGATCCTTCAAAAACTGTAGCATGTTTTTTTTCTGGGATTCTAATCCCCTATTTTTTTTTTTTTTTAAGATTTTTGTTGTTGTTGTAACAATGTAAGCCTGCACTGTCACTTCAGTCATCCATTTTTAATGCACGCTGAATAAAGATATTAATTTCTCCAAAAATAAATAAATAAATGAATCGTATTGACCCCAAACATTTGTAGTTTAAAAAAACATTTTCCCCATTTGTAATGCCCTGGCCTGTTGTATCATGTCATAACAACCTTTTAAAAATTGTTTTTATAAGATTAGAACACAAAAAGCTAACACAAAATCAAAACCTCTTTTGCTGAAATACCGAATTGCAATAAAACATCAAAGGTCTTGTGTATCATAAAAGCACACAGATGTGAAGTTGCTGGAAAACAATGTGTCAACAGAGACCGTAACAATGGGATTAGTGATCCTTAATATTTTCCTTGCGTTTTGGTCTATCTCTCTGGAAATGAAGATAAGCAGCAGTACACTGTGGCTCATGTTTCTGTTCCTCTGACCGAACAGCGGTGAGGAATATTCTCAGCGCAGGAAGCAGTAGGAATGGAGGTGTGTCGCAGAACTGAAAAAGCTGTGGAATGGAAAACAGCGGGAGTTTTGGAGTAATGGCCCTGAAAATGTGTATCTGACCTCTCACTGCTGTGAGATTTGCCTTTTGTTTATCTGCCAGCGGACAACATTTCAGTATGAGGTTTTCCCTCATTCACATGTAAGAAATCTGCGCTCTTCTTTATCGAAGTAGTGCAGACTGTTTGGGAATACTAGGGAAATTGAAAAGCCCAAGATAGCCAATGCAAAGCACACAAGTCTGCAGCATTCAGCCAGACTGTATTATGGTAGGCAAATCAAAGGCAGTGCTGACTGCATTAAAATAATTCTGCATCATTAAAATAGTTTGAAATGGTACTTTCAGCTTTAAATAAGCATTAACACTTAAAGGGTTAGTTCACCCAAAGATGACAAATCTGTCATTAATTACTCAGCATCACGTCATTCCAAACCCATACGACCTTCTTTCATCTTCAGAACACAAATGAAGATATTTTTGATGAAATGAGAGCTTTCTGACCCTCCATAGACAGCAACGCAACTGACACGTTCAAGGCCCAGAAAGGTAGAAAGGACATTGTTAAAATAGTCCTTGTGACATCAGTGGTACAACTGTAATTTTATGAAGCTATGAGAATACTTTGAGCGCAAAGAAAGCAAAAATAATCCAACGATTTCCTCTCTTCTGTGTCAGTCTTCAATGCGCGTTCACAAGAGTACCACGACGCAAAAATTCAGTTCATAAAATTAAGGTTGAACCACTGATGTCACAAGGACTATTTTAACAATGTCTTTACTATCTTTCTGGGTCTTGAATGTGTCAGTTGCTGTCTATGGAGGGTCAGAAAGCTCTTGGATTTCATCAAAAATATTTTAATTTGTGTTTTGAAGATGAATGAAGGTCTTAATGGTTTGGAACGACATGGGGGTGAGTAATTGATGACAGAATTTTCATTTTGGGTGAACTAACGCTTTAAAAAATTGTCTAAAATAGCCAATTCATTATTATAATGGGTGTTCACATATAGTAGTTTTGACCATGTAGTGTATATATACATAAATGAGCAACTGAATTTTAAACATGTCAGTTATACAAGGGTGAAGTTTGAAGTCAGACAGATAGATAGACACACAGACATATTGCACGATTGATTGATTTTGAGGACTGTTGAGGACTAGGGTGGAAATACCATCATTCCCAGAATGCAACGAATACATTTTTCTTCTGTCATTCCAATCCAACTTCCTGAGGGTGTAGCTAAATGCAATTTAAAGTCACGCTCCCCAATTCAATATTTTGCACATCCAGATAGACATTGTGTCTTACCTTAGAAACCAGTTCTCCTATAAGACCATTCCAGATTCCATCAGCCTGCTGGCTGCCATATTTGTGATCAGGGGCCACGTAGATCTCATATTTGAAGCCAAGGTAGTTGGCCAGAGCATCCAGTACATCGATTGAGAAACCCTGGTACTTTTTAGGTTTGCCAAGCACATTTTCTGAGACCATCACAAATGGTTCTTCCTGGAAAGAGCAATAGCAGAGAAATCATTATATCAATTTATAAAGGGACTAAATCATTGAGCTAAAAGCAACAAAAACAGTCACAGAGTATTAAGAGACACATACAAAAACAGTCCAACGGTAATGCCTACTGACATTGAGGTAAGTGAGGGCACCGGTTTTAGAGTCAACAGGGTATCATAAATTCTTGATTCTGAGGGTAGCAGATCTGTTTCTGGAGCTGACACAAGTGTTTACCTGAAGCAGACGCATAAGCTCCTACAGCAGCTTAGCTAATGCTCATAATTTGATTTTATTCTCAGCAGGAGGCAATGCTGCTGTATATGGGCTAAAGCTTAATGTCACTTGGCTTTAACCTCCTCTTATGAGCTGTGGAATAATTCCGAGAAAAAAGTCAGAGGGGAATTAGTGCCACATCATATCCAATCAAGAGTAATGTGAGGAAAGTAAATATGTATAGCTTTGTTTTTAGGGTAGTTGAGTGAATTTTACAGAGAATACAGGAGGATCTGGGCTGATCTTACAAAGACTACGGGTTTGAACTCCAGCCAGAGAGGAACTAAAGGAACCATGGAAAAGGATATACAGTATATGACACAGCAGGCCTTTAGAAGAAAAAAAAAATCACGAATAATCAAAAAAGAAAGAAAATACCAATACAATAATGTCAATTTTGATCAAATAAATAGGAAACAAATCAAATTAAATGGCATATTTGTGTAAAGAACATCTAGTGACGATCTCTGATTCATTTCAAAGAGGAAACTGTCTCACCGTCACACCAGGACAAGATCGGCCTTAACAGCACTTCCTCAGCAGTGACATGCTAAATTATTAGCGTTCCAACATTATCATACTAAAAGTAGTGTAAGTGGAGTTTCTCCAGACATTTACACAGTTCACTTCAAACAGTTCAGTTCATAATTTCCTGGAATGAAAATGAAGGCATGAATACACAGAAATAATAACAAAAACATTCAGTAAGAAAGTAGTCAGAACAAACCATTCTCTCTCAATTCTATATAAAGATTCACATTTATCAAAACATTACTTAACTTAACTTCTACATTATTCATAGTTCTGACTGACTCATAAGATCCCTAATGCTCAATTACGGATTTAAGGTTTTACTGTGCTCACATCAAATAAATTAAGTCTTTACGAAAAGGATTTTAAAGGAAAAATATGAAGAGTTCATTTGCAAAAACCCATAACATTTATTTTTTTTCAGAAATCAAATTTTTTTATTGCGCATTCCAAGTAACGTTAATATCAATCAAACTGCAGTTGGGTTGTTTTGATTACGTAATAATAACTTAAACAAATACAGGTAATTTACAAAATTAAAGTTAATTGAAAGTAGGCTATGTTTTTTTTTACATGTTAAAAGTTTGTTTTATAGCAAAAGCAGATAACTCCAACAATCGTTTTTTGGCAAAAGCAGATAACTCCACATGTTTTAGAGCAGGGATGCCCAAACTTGGTCCTGGAGGGCCAGTGTCCTGCAGAGTTTAGCTCCAACTTGCCGCAACACACCTGACTGGAAGTTTCTATGCCTAGTAAGAGCTTAATTAGCTGGTTCAGGTGTGTTTGATTAGGGTTGGAGCTAAACTCTGCAGGACACCGGCCCTCCAGGACCGAGTTTGGGCACCCCTGTTTTAGAGTTTAAAAAACACTTGTTCAATCTTTGTAATCTCCTCAGATGACAATGTAAATGCATGACAAACGGTGTTGTTGTTGTGATCATAAACTGTATGGATGTGATTACACGCAATACACGTGAAAGTAGCCTTGTCACCTGACCTGAATACAGCGCGCTGATTCGCTAAAATTGACTTATCGGCTTCTGTTCAAAAACAACAAGGGCGCTTGTCGGCTTTTGCAGTAAAACATGAACTCGCGATGCCTTGAAAGTGGACAAAACCGTCATTTTTGACAAAACGTGTTTAGGGTTCAGATCACGCTATATGTGGATTTTTTTTTTTAAAGTGGCGTTTATCGGTTTTTGCAAATGAACTCTTCATATATACCCGGATTCATACTCATCATACAAGCATTAGCTCTGCCTATAGCTGAAGAAACCATTCCTCTGAAGCAGCGAGACCAGCCGCCATTTCAATTGATTAGTCGTTCTCCACTGATAAAGACAAGTGGAGTCTCCTTGGATCTCCAAAACCAGTTTGGCATACACTCTTAAAAATAAAGGTGCTTCAAAAGGTTCTTCAAGCGATGCCATAGAAGAACCATTTTTGGTTCCACGAAGAACCATTCAGTCAAAGGTTCTTTAAAGAACCATCTCTTTCTTGCGTTTTTGTAATCTGAAGAACCTTTTTTCGCCACTTTTGGGAAACAGAAAGGTTCTTCAGATGTTAAAGGTTCTTTATGGAACCATTTAGACAAAAAGGTTCTACTATGGCATCGTGAAGCATCGTGAAGCATCTTTATTTTTAAGAGTGTATACTATTGTGGAGGTGGATATGATGCGATTTGGATTTAGTCTGAGCCTTGGGCCTACTGGTGTTTCATAAAAGGTCTACAAACATTGTCATACACTGCCAAACTGGCTCTGGAGAGTTTCTGAAGGTCACACAGAGAAAATGCTTATTTTTATAAGGAGGACGTTTAGCGAGGACTCCATCTCCTTCCAGAGTCTCCAACAGCTCCGCAAACGTATCATCGTGAACCAATACCACGGTAGCATAGTGCCAGCAGCCCAGTGAAAATAATAGTCCGCTGTTTATTTTTCATATTCTCTTAAACAAATCCCTATTGATGTCTGAAGTGTTTCTGAGAATATGTCAGACAGATTTATCATGGAAGGAGCTGCCTTTATTGACTGCATGCAGCCTGCACATTAAGCCAGCGCTTTCTAATCCTCACCAGACCCCCCTCGCTCAATAAGCTATTAGAGGAAGTGAGGATATGCATGCCAACTCGCACTATAGCCAAGAGGTGCCATCTATCAGACTTCCCTCTGAGGGGCTTGTGCAAGACCTCTGCCGGATTCTTCCCATTCTTCAATTGGCCATCAGCATGATCTGAAGAATATCTGTAGCACTTAGACCGAGGGCAAAAGCACAGCGACAATGACCCTTTTAACAGGATTCCTCCCGTGTGTTTTTTTATCTGTATTGAGATGTAGCCTTGCTCTTATTGAGCCGGCCCAGAAGGTGTACGGCTCCCCACACCCATGTTCAACCCATGTTGCATCGATTCCCTCTCTCATTATACGGCCATCCCTTTCACACGACTGCATGTGCAGTGGTTCAAATTCACACGGATCTTGTAAACAATCACTGCCGCTACTATGGAAATCAATAGCAGGCATGGATCAACACAGGCTAAGGTGATGCATGTTGCTAACATAAACATCATTCTGTAAGCACTGTTGCTGCGTGTATGCATGGTTGATGTTGTGACACTATTTGTTAAAGGAATTGCTCATCTAGAAGTGAAAATTTGCTGACAATTTCCTTACCCTCAGTCTATTTAAGAGAGATGAGTTTGTTTCTTCAATGGAACAGATTTGGAGCAATCTACAATTACATCACTTGGTCACCAATGGATCCTCTGCAGTGAATGGGTGCCGTCAGAATGAGAGTGCAAACAGCTGATAAAAACATCACAGTAATTCAGAAGTAATCCACATGACTCCAGTCCATTAATTAACATCTTGTGAAGCAAACTGCTGTGTTTGCAATAAACACATTCGCCATTAAGGGGACTACATTATTAAAAGGGGAAAGATAGTTAGAAGAGATTACGTAAAAACGCCTTAATTATGGATTTGTCTCTTACACAGTTGCATCTTTTCACTTCACAAGACATTAATTGATGGACTGGAGTCATGTGGATTATTGTGATGGTTTTTTTTTGTGATCAACTGTTTGGACTCTCATTCTGACGGCACCCATTCACTACAGAGTGTCCATTGATGTGCAAGTGATATGATACATTTCTCCAAATCTGTTCCAATGAAGAAACAAACTCATCTACATCTCGGATATAGTATATATCAAAATATAGTTAAAATTATGATATACTTTTTACTAAGAAAAAATTACATCTGAAAAAAACTTTCATACAGTGTTCAATCACTGTGCAAATCAAATCATACAGTGCAGGAACACAGAAAAGGAAATGGTATCATAGAAAGGATCAATACGTCAATCAATATAAATCAATAAGTCTCTTTAAACACCATTTCAAATCTAAAAAAGATTATTTAAAATGTTTATGACAAGGTTAGTTTAGGTTGTAAAATCTCATGTGATAATATCAAACAATGCAATGAAGATTATGAATGAATTAAAACAATATTTATTATTTTTTGTCTATATATGTGTTTATTAATAATTCATATTAATTAATATAATGGATTAAAAATTAATATAACTTCATTATTAATTCATACGAATATACTATACTACTTCAGTCTTCCATCTTCTACAGACGTTTTGAAGATTCTCTCATGCATGCAGCTATGATCCACTGGTGAGTGAATCAAAAACATGTGTCATGGTGCATTGAGACGGCAAGGTTTCACGGCAGATGTGTGTGTGTGTGTTCTCAGTCAGTTTTAGTGTTTGGAACAGCACCAGCATTTCTCAGACTGGTGAAGAGCTGTCAGAGCTGGCACGTTGCGTATCCTGCCATGCCTGCCACTGGGGCAGCTGGGAGCAGCAGGGAGTTTAAGTTGCAAGGATCCGGCGGGCCGTTACCAACTAGCTGTAAGACCGAAGGGAGCGCTCCATCAGCCACCAGCAGGGAGCATGCGCCTTCCCCATCCACCTGAAGGTTTACTTTACAAATGACAACATATCCCCGCCTCCCTAACCATATGTTTCACCACAAGGCTATATGGTACTGCACTGGCACTCTATCTTTCTTCGTTTTTTCTTAAATTTTTGAGGAACGATTCATCCTGATTTTAATACAATGTTTGAACTAGAAATTACAATTTCGCACTCTAGGACATCACAGCTTCAATTAGTCTCAATGGAAAGACTGGCTGGAAAACCTGTGAACTGCAAATAAAAGTCGTCATCTTATTATCCCGGGTTCTTTAAGCAGAACATTCAGTTCCAGTGGTACAGATAAGACAAACTCTGTTTCATTCATAATAGATACAGAATATTGACATGATAGCACTATAAAATAATAAGATTAACTGATAATGCTATGTTCAGACTCCAGGCAAAAGTGGCCCAAATCAGTTTTTTGTGCTCATGTGACTCAGATCTGTTTTTTTCATAACAGTGTGAACAACACAAACCAAATGGAATCTGATTTTGCATCTGAAAAGTATGAAAAGTAGAACTTTCCTCTCCTCCTTCTCATCCTCATCTTCATTCTCCCTATTGCCTGTACACATCAGCTTATAAATGAACGTGTTAAAGTGCCCCTATTATGCCTTTTCGAATATTACCTTTCATGCAGTGTGTCATGTAGCTGTATGTGAATATAAACTATCTGCAAAGTTGTGAAGCTGACAGTGCATATTATTGTCTATCAAAAAAAAAAAAAGTCGGCTCGCAATCACCTAAACGAGTCGTCAGGAATTCTAATCTTATTCTGTTACTGCTCTATGTCACAAAGTAACACATTTGCATAATGTCTGCCCACGTTCTACGTCGCCAACTTGCCCGCCTACAAACAGTAAAATTTCCATGTGGTTAACATCATGTTGAGAAGACGCTGTATCCTACGCTGTGAGAGTAAATTTGTTTTATCACATCTTATAATTACCACAAACTTGTTAACACTTGACACTTACCACTGAGAAACGTCCTGCTCCAGTCATGCTTGAGAATCAGTCTACTGTCGATCAGCCACTTCAACCGTTTCATCATCAGACTCCGGCTCGAATTGGTAAGGTACAATCAATACCATCTTTTCTATGTATTGACAAGTCTCTAGGGCTGTCATTCCTTCATGGCAATTGATGTTTCGTTTCCGACCCACGCTGTACGCGGTAGACCAATCCAGAGCCAATCTCTCTACGGCTCTGGACCAATCACAAAGGACTGCGCCATCTGACCAATCACAGCAGTGAGGGCTCAAGGAAAGGAAGGGTTTAGAGAGACTGATTCTTTGAACTGCTTCGCACGAGTCGTTTACGAATCATTTAGAAAGGAGGTAAAATTAAATCTATTTTTTCAGAAAACTAACGTGTTTTTTGACTTTGCATGCATGTAAACCTGTTTTTGGAGACTCATAAAACAATATTAGCAACCTTAAAAATGTTATAATAGGGGCCCTTTACGTGCTGATTTCAGTGTCCTCCATGTTTAAGTCCCTATGTCAGTTAGGGGCCATGAACAGTTTATACTCAAATCTGATACTGGCCACAAAAAAAATTAAAAATAAAAATCAGGTTTGAGCACTAAGATATACCCCACGAGATTAATAAGTCTCTTCAAATATTTAAAGTGGTCATATGATGCGATTTCAATTTTTCCTTTCTCTTTGGAGTGTTACAAGCTCTTGGTGCATAAAGAAGACCTGTAAAGTTGCAAAGACTAAAGTCTCAAATCCAAAGAGATATTCTTTATAAAAGTTAAGAGTCAGCCACTCCTACCTAAAACGGCTCATTCTAACACGCCCCCACATATCTACATCACTATGTGGGAAGATTTGCATAACGCCGCCCAAATGTTCACGCAAAGAAAGAAGGCGTAACTTTTATTCTCGCTGTAGTATTGTTGCCACCGCCGCCTTGTTGTG